>NC_091821.1:409610397-409795397 GCF_038994185.2 Dermacentor albipictus
CGTTCTCAGGAAGTTATTTCCCACGTGAATGGCGAGAAACCTCAGAGCGCAACTTTGGCCGTTTGAATACTGATTTAACAGAGCGACACTTTTGTTTACATCGGAACGCACACGCGAGGACGGGGCGCGTGGCTCGTCGTTCCTTCAAACGCAGCGTAGACTGCAGAGCGGTGACATGAAATGGTAATGAAATGTTGCGAAGCCTACAAATTTGCAGATATCAGCAGCGTCTCGCCACATTAAGACGAGCTGATATCAGGGACAGGGCCGCTTCGAAAACGACGAGTGGGAGACCGTGTACGGGGGGGGAGTTACTGCCGATTTTGTAAGTGGGTTCTCCGTTTTCGTGACATTCGTCGTGCGTGCAGTTTGCGTAGTCAATAAGGTACTAATAGAGGAAACTAGGTGCTCGTAAGCACTCACTTATAAAGAGCTCAGCTTAATTCTCGCAAAAGCAGCGGTGTTTGGTCTTACCTTATCACTTACAGCGCGATAACACGGTCAGGTGGTTTCTACACGCAATATTAAAGGCCCTTGTTGCCTTGTTGCACTTGTTGCCCATTTAGCATCAAATTCAAACAGTACGTGTCAGTAGTTAACAAATGTGTCGGCACAACAATAGACACACACCTATGCATCTGTACGTAGTTGCATTACGTTCATGAGAGGGAGGGCGATTGCAGACCCGCGGACTTGAAAACGGTGACCCACCGATGTCGGCACCGCGCCCAGTCACCGCTTCCCGCTCCTTGTGTGCGTACCGAACGAAGTGAAAAGGGACCAATGTCAAATCTTTATAGTGCAACTGAACTATAATAGCTTATTACAATATACTAATATGATAGAATATAGTAGCAACTGAACCAAGGGTGCTGTAACATAACACTATTCCAAACTTTTCTATTTCAATTCTGCAATCAGCCCTCCACGATTGGTCAAACACTTTTTTGGACCACCTCCACTTCACCTGCCGGTCACGCGACGTCACGAAAACCGCGAAAGCTCCCCACCTGATATGACGTGTGCACACTGATTATGCATGATTTGACCGAGCAAAAGGAAAATAGTTATTTCAGATTCGACGCCTTTTCGCCATTACCCCTCGGCTATTGGTCAAAAGTTTTCGCGCTGCACTCACCTCGCCTGCCTCTCACGCGACGTCACAAAATCGCAAAAACTCACCAGAGATTATGGGGTTTTCCGTGCTAAAACCACTTTCTGATTATGAGGCACGCCGTAGTGGAGGTCTCCGGAAATTTCGACCACCTGGGGTTCTTTAACGTGCACCTAAATCTAAGTACACGGGTGTTTTCGCATTTAGCCGCCATCGAAATGCGGCCGCCGTGGCCGGGATTCGATCGCGCGACCTCGTGCTCAGCAGCCTAACACCATAGCCACTGAGCAACCGCGGCGGGCCAAAAACTCACCACGTCAAAGTGACCTGTACGCGTTAAAGTTGTATTAATATGCCGAATAAAACAGAATTTTCTTCTGAATAGCCGCTGGCTGCCCCATTCCGAAAGGAATAAAAGATGGTTGCCGCCGATCGCTCAGTCACATGGCTACTCGCACCTGCCGGAGTGCACGCGTTCATTTGCGTCTAATAAAACTTTTTGCGTATCCGTGTGACGTTTCGGGCACTTTCGGCACATTTACACCTCGTTCTACCAACTATGCTATTTGATTTTTAATATGTTACGAATATTAAGGCTTTTCGGTAATTTGTCCACGCTGCTGTAGGCGCTAATGTGGAAAGTTATGCTAGTCGGTGATTAATCATGATATCGTTCTGGTGAAGCAGCGCACTGAAACGGGCACACTGAAGACACACAAGAAAAGACGACACTCGCTGCACTCGCAACTATAGGCTTTCAGAGCACATACTTCACATTTATATACATGCGCACCCTCAGGCGTTAGAGATAATCAAGGCAAGATTAAAGGCATTATTCAAAATCATTTGCCCGCGCATACTCGGGCGTAGACGATATGGCACCTGTCTATCATGGTGTGCAATCCTACCGTATTTGTTGCACCCCTAACAAACATTTTTATTGAACATTTTTTTCTTTCTTTAGAGTACTTCCAAAAAGGCAACCTCACCATGGCTTAGATGTACAGATGGCTGACTGATACGACCCTCGCCCCTCTTGTGAATGTGAAAGGCTTCGATTATTTCCCAGGTCAGCTGATCCTTATGGTGCGATAAAACTGTAGTATCATTGTAAAGCGGCCAGCACCCATGTTGTGAGCAGTGCCCTTTAATGTGGGAATGGGTGTTCCCCCCCCCCCCCCCCCCAGTGACCCAGTGACCTTTTGTGCTCCAAAAATCTTGTGTTTACACACCGACCCGTTCGGCCAATGTATACGTTTCTACACGATATGGGCAAACAGTAAGCAACGGATGGCCTGCACTTGACAAGTTTTTCTTTATGCTTGGCCGTGCACTTACGACCATTTACTTTCATGCTTGTAAAAACTCTGCGATCCACTCCTACACATATTTTCCCAAGTTTGTTTGGTGCTGAAAAAACTACTCGTACACCATATCTGCCACTTACGTTTTTTTAAGTTATGCGCAATTTCGTGTGCATATGGTATTGACAAATTTTTTTGCTGTCATTCTCTTTTCTGTTACGCTCTTTCTGATAGCCATTGCGCACATAACGAAATAACTAATAGGCTGATGTACACAGTATACATTTTTCATATCCTGCATTCTTTAACCTGATAACTCTTGGCTGAAAGGTTCCTTTATTTTTTCCAGGCAAGACTTAGTTAAGGCCGCTCCAGGCACGAGAAAGCAATACCGCTTTTTACGACTTTTGCGTGTCCCGAATTGTAGCTATGCAAGGGTTTTTCTGATCGCGGGTTGTATGACCAGCAAACGTGGTCCGGTGTGGTAGTTAACGCCACGTCTAAAAACTGTAGCTTGCCCTTCTTTGGCAACTCAACAGTGAAATACAGTCCTTGGCTGTTGTTCTTGAACACTTTTAAGACCTCATTCACTCTTATGTCCAAATCACCATGTTCGACTATAGCCAAAAAATCGTCCACAAAACGGAACGCTTTTACCGCAAGGCCTTTAAGGTTTGCACCAATCGCTTTGTCAATGCTACCTAAAAAAATCATGTTAAGTACTGGAGCTACCTTTGAGCCTATGCATATACCGGACTTTTGTCTGTACATAACATTATTCCATAGTACAAAGGTCGACTCAAGAAATATATTAACTGATACGCCACATTTGCTGACAAATTCCATATCATCGATGTCTTCCGTTATAAAATGCCTAACACTCGTTAATAAGGGACCATGCAGAATGTTGTAATACATAGCCTGTACATCTATGCTGAAGAAATCGCATCTTCCAGGGTTAGACGTGCTTAAGTACGTTACTAACGTTTCAGAGTTTGGTAAAACGAACGAATCGGTAATTATGAAGCCATTAGGGTGGTTTTGAAGAAATGAAGAAACAACCAACTGCCACGAGTCCCTTTCTGATACTATGGCTCTGAACTGAACGCCAGCCTTGTGTGTTTTAGCCACCAAAAACAATTCTAGGTGCAGGTTGCACGAGCGTTTAACTGCTGAAGCAAGTCGCTCAAAATTGTTGCTTGCCAGTAATATGACTGCTTTATCCCTCACATTTTTAGCTTTTACGTCGACACGGACGAAATTCTTTTTGACGGCTGTCATCGCCTTCTCTTGGAAGAGACCTTCAGACACGACTACAAAACAACCTTCCTTATCAGAAGTAAGAAACCGCAAATCATTCTTCACGCCAAAGTTCACTAGATTCCTTACGTGTTGCTCTTTTCTGTCCGAGGTCGTCATCCTGGAAAGCATATCCATACACTCTGTGATGAAACGTGGACGCTCTTCTACAGCCACACGACGCGCCATGGACTTGGTCAGTGCTACTTTTTCTGGTTGTGGGAAGGCCGGCTCGAAGCAGAACTTCGGACCGAGTTCAAGAATCCTTTTGAAGTTCTCGGGAACAGTGGTGTCTCCTAAGGCGCTGCCTTCCAATGGTTTGTGCTTCTTTTGTCTAGGTAAGTGTGGTCTCGTGTTCTCCCACAACCAGTCCGCCAAACTGTCGGACTTCCTACACCATTCCCTGAAGCGTTTGTTGTGCTCTCGAGCGTGAAGCAAGGCATACGCTACTCTCAGGGAATCCTTGAAATGTCTTGCTTGTCTCCATAGTTCGGCTTTCACAATCCTACAAGTTCGTTTTGACTGTGTTGAAAATGGCTGAAGGAAACCGCACATGGTCTCGAGTTCCTGGGGGCACAGGTTGTACCTCACATGCCAAGATGCCACTCTTGCCTTGGAAACGCATACCGCCGTAACTGTAGCCAGGGTGCTAGGGTCGTGGTGCTTGAAGTTGTTCGAACATATAAAAGGTCCCGTTGTAAAGGAAATGAAATTCAGTAACGTGGAAAGTAGGCTAGTTGGTGATTAATCATCCTACGTTGCTGCGAAATAGTTGCGAGTGCAGCGAGTGCCGTCTTTTCTTGTGTCTTCACTTTGTCCGTGTCAGTGCGCTGCTTCACCAGCAAGGTATGATGACAGGTGCGCTGTTTCCTGAGATAATAAAGGATTCCATTGCAGTCTTGTTCCCATTATTGCTTACACTGTTGCTTGCTTACTGAATTTAATTCGTTGCGCGCAAGAGCACTAGCACAATGCTGCCTCAACGTCCATCAATATAGTGCAGCTCCAAAGAGCAGCAACTTAAATTTATGAAATCTAAGTTTTAAACAAATAAATACTCTAGAACGGAAGCGCCTGTCACTATTAAGCTCGCATGGATTCTTTGGCGAAAAACTCTACTAGAAGAAAAAAAAAGAAGTACAGAAGTAAAAGGTTTGGTTGCTTATAGATCTTGAAGAATTGTTATGCCCGAATAATTGAGTTAAGTGATGTTAGGGAAGGTTGTACTGTCACTACTGCAAAAAAGACAGACCTATAATTATTTCTTGGTATTGACAATGCAATGCATTCACTAGCTCTATGAAATAATTGCCTACGTTTGTACTAGGTGTTAATGACTGTAATTAATGCGTCAATGACCATTCGGCTATCAACAAAATATTAAATACCTCAATAAATGAAACCTTGGTGACAGAAAATAAAATGTTGGCAGGGAATGACATTTCGTTAACAGTCTAAAGGGATCGCGTGTACACGGAATAATTATTTGTAAAATATTGCTTTTGTAACTTCGACATCTGGACGCACTTTCATTTGATTAAGTTTGCAACGTCGGCATCATGTTCGGGCCAGTGATTCCGTATTTTTGCTTGTACATGTTGGTTTAGTTTAGTTATTTTCAGGTGGTAAATGTGTCCTGCCATACGAGTTTCCGTTAGTGCTACGTTATCTTATTGCGACTAAAAGCTGCCTCTACGAAGAGCAGCTTTTAACTACAGCTTCCTTCATCAGTGTGCTGATCAAAAATAAACATTATTATTATCACAAGTCTTGTTTAATTCGAGAAAGCAAACATGCGAGGTAATGAGATTTTTAAAACAACTAAGTGGCGTTTAAATTCAGGAAGGTTACTTCCTATGTTGATGGTGGCGGGGCCTGAGAGTTGGCAAATCGTCTTTATGGTTTTTGTTTATTTTTCTTGCATCGCCCCAGCATCTACTTCGGAAGTGAAAGGGACCAGGTTATCTTTTACTTTGTTAGAGGAAGAAAGAAAATAGAAAGGATTAAGAATGAGTTTAATTAATTTCCACCTTGTCGTTGTGCAAGGCTACATTTTCTACCACTTTCATATTGTTTTTTTTTGCGGGTTCATTGTATAATTTTTTGTGTTTTTTTTTCTTAATAAGATGGCGAGCTCAGGCAAGAAAATATTTATCCATCGAGCATTTGCTCTCGTTCAGTCCGTCAAAATATTTGTGGCGCGTTTCTTTTGCTAACTTGATAGTCTGAAAGCCAGAGAATCATTGGCCTGTTTTTCTTAGTGCTAGGCTTCCCTAATCTGTGTATTCTTTTCATGGCGACAGCTTTGATTTCGACAGTGTTTTTGTTATTCTTTATCAAGAATTTCTGTAACCTATCGCTGTTGTCTCCCGCTCTAACTCCTAATAACATACGATTGTTGCTTTCGGATCAATTTGAATATTTCATTTTTTTCTTTGCGATTCGAGAATGTGCACGACTTTTTTGATGGTCCCCCACCTTCACTCACGCCTTTGGTTTATTTGGGTTTCCTGGGTGGTAATGGGCTTCATCTTCGACTCCAAAGACGTAAAGCGCTCCTCATTCATCTCATCTAAGTGATCAGCAATTCTCTAGAGCTGTTTGGAGAGGCTGGTGGGGTCAGACCCAGGCTTTGCTTGGACCCCTTCATTGAGTAATCCGCCCATCTTTTGAAAATGAAAGGCAAGACCACTGCAAAGCTCTCAATCAACTAGATGGAAGGCCGCTCACCTTGAACAAGATCTTGGGACCATGGCCTCGCATATCGCAGCTACAAAAGGCCACAAAAGCGCTGCTGCGATATTTGAAAGCGACCGGATTGAGTCAGCGTCTGTGATCCGGACTGAGTGACCGACTGATATCTCCAGTGGACTTTCTCTTCTTTTAATCTTTCCGTCTCCCTTTCCCTTTCCCTAGTGTAGGGTAGCCAACCAGGCTCAGTCCTGGTTAACCTCCCTACCTTTCATTTATCATTTTCTCTCTCTCTCTTCAGTGAGTAATGGTAACATGTTAGCCACTTTCGTGTTATGTTAGACTTGTTAGGCACTTTACCATTAACCACTTTACAGGACAATAGTGAGACCAAGTAAAGAGAAAACGCGCCTTTGACGAGACAGCATGATCAAAAAGGCGTTTTTTTTTTCATTTTTCCACATCACATTTTTTTTTCCTAACGACAAGTGACTTGCTTAATGGAGTTGTAGAGGGAAGAAAAAACGGGCCTAATCTAAGCAGTCGAGGCAGTTCTGTCGTTACGGAATTGCGCTGCTCAGCTCGAGGTCGCACGCTCGATTCCGGCCACGGCGGCCGCCGTCCGATGGGGACAGAATGCATAAACGCCCAAGTACCGTGCATCGGGCGCACGTTAAAGAATGTCAGGTGGCCATCACTACGGCGTGCCTCTTAGTCATATTCAGGCTCTGGCACGTAAAAAAAAAAAATCAGAGCCATTCTATTCTGTGAAGGCGGATGACGAGCCGAGGTGGTCATTATCTCTATCGTGATAAATTGATAATAAATGTGTTGGCTGAAAATAAAAGAAACATACGACAATGAATTTCGTTTTTCCTCGATTTTTTGTTGTTTTATTAAATTTCATACGCAATACTTCTTTTCATTTTTAACCTGCCTTGGTTTCCTTTTTTTTAGATTTGTTATTTGGTCATCAAGGTGACTATCGCTTTATGATCCCTATGATATACGACCAGTGGCGCTGTAGTGACACCGTAAGGTCATCGGCCAATGTGAGTTCTATACACTACCTATGATGCGTGGTGGGCACACTGATGTTTATGTAACATTAAATGCCGAACCTTTCCAAGAGAGACGCCACGAACAGTTTTCGGTCTCGCCGAGACACATCTACGTTGAAATCACCCACAATTACAATGGGAGTGGAGTCGGTAGGGGCGATCCAACCAAAGGTGCATACGCTTGGCGTTTGCGGCACGATCTACGTCCGTATTACGTGCCGCCCGCCGTCGCCGCGCATAATTCCCTCTTCTGTTCACGACGGTGTTCTTCGTAGGCGCGCTGTTCTTCCGCAGTCGTCACCGCACGCGGCCTACCCATTGCACGAGTGGAAGGTAATTGACATAAGGTTACGTATTTTCCTATAGATCCCGTGACGTCAAACCGCAATTAATACTAAACAGTGTTTATTCCGGTTCTACTTTTTTTATCACAATATTTTTTATCACAATACGTTAGGCGCTTCTCGCGATTAAACGCGCGCTGGAACATACCCAGCGATGCGCTTTTGTTTTAGGCTTTAGCTTCTTTAGCTCTGGTGTAGCCGCCACCTTTCTTGCCTGCGCGCACAAACCACCAGTAACTGGGGTATAACAGCTCCGCTGTAAAAAAAAGAAAAACAGAAATTAACTTAAAACTCATTCCTGTGCCGTGCTATTCGCACCTCGTTGACTGCCCCTGGCTGATAATCACCGAGCCGTGCATCCCAGGACGGGATTACATTCCAATCCACGTCTCGATTCGACGTAAAACAGCCGGCTTCATCTGGATAGTAATATCGCTTGATGGCGCGTGCAGGCTGATAGCGACTGCGCCGGGCTACAGCGCATCATCAGATAAGGGCGTCATGCTCCCCTGGTAACAGCAGAACGAGGACGATCTGCAAGAAGCGACTGATGAGCCGACCACCTCCATGCGTTGCTGTTTGGGTAGAACATGTCTCTTTCAGATGCACTGTCAAAATTATCGAGCGTGGAATTTAGAGTAAGCCCTACCAATCTCCGCACTCCAAATCTTTAAGGGGTTCCTCGCAAGGCTCCATGGAAAATTTTGGTTGTATACTGCATGTTGCAATGCCCCCCGTCCCGGGAGCATCATACCGTACAGAATCTTTAGAAAGTGTTTAGTAGTAGCGGAGGCAGAAGGCAGATGAAACGTTGAGGGGCGATGGGGATAGGAGGCGAACTTCTTTCCCGTTCTCCCTTATGCAGACGCTCCCACCCATTGCCTGGCGACCAGTGTCCACGAGAGACATCTCTCCATTGTAGGTTTCTCTCCCCCTGAATGACAATGCAGCATTTACGACACGATCCCGTCTTCTTTTTTCTCTGTACCTCTATGACGACTGAGCCCCGCAGGAGTTCTCAGCAAGCGACGCCGATGTGCTGCTGCAAAAGATTTACATGGCGTAACTTAAACGAGCGAGGAAAAACAGCATCCAGGTGAGGCTTAATGATAGGCCTGTCCTTAGGCAAAGGTAACGTTACCATATAAAGTACAGAAAGGCACAATGCTACAATAGCAACATCTGATGATGATTAGCTTACTCAAGGTAGGCGACTTTTTCTCGTTACCCTGCTTGAAAGGGGAACCCTTTAGATATAATAGCGATCATCACGGCAGTATTGAGAGCAGAACTGGGAGTGGTATATGGGCCGCACTTCGCGAGGGGAAGCATTCAAACACAATTTCACAACGGCTGCAATAACGGGCGTGGTTGCTACACGAATGGCGTCCGATTACATGCCACCTTTTCGCTAACGTTGGCGAAGCCCCTCGCATGCTCACGTTTCGTGAGCGTGGTTTAGTCGGCAACAAAAGAGCACGTGCAGTGTTTCTTGTAAAATACCGCTCGGGCCTGCAGCGTCTACGGGCGCCTCTGACTTGGGTGACAGCAGGCTTGGCTACAGCAAGTCAGTTCCCGGAAGCAATAGTTGTCGAATCTCCGTACCGCGTGTAGTGGGATCCTGCACGACGTAATGAGCACGCGCGTCCCAAGGTCTCCTAATGGCGTTCACCTCCCGTAGACATTACTTTTGATAGCCTCGGAGAGCCTATCGTACGGACCAGGCAAATGGTGTACAACATGTTCGGGAATGGCGTACCCAATTACTGAAACGTAAGAAAGCCGCATTAGAAGAGCATCAACGGCCGCTGCTCACGCAACATTATTCCAGCACGATAATGTAGACAATCCCCCTTTTTTTTACCAAGCTATTGCTGATGGTATCGCGTTTCGTTTCCCAGGAAAAAGTGCGCAAGAGAGCGTTAGCAGGCATTGCGCGAAAACTAAAATTAGATCAGGGATGAAACTTTAAAAATATACACTGAGAACTTTGCTGATCCCATGTTGAGAATAATAACAAGGATCGGAACCCTTGAACAGTTTTAATGATATGAGGCTCTCGAACAGTTACTTAAGCTTCGCCAATTGCACATAACCCCAGCGGGGCGTTTTAAGCTGTTGCTTAAAGGAACTATAATTGGGATTGGAACAAAATTTTGAAAGCCCAGAAAGCACTTTGCATACAGCATGAAGTTAAAAGACATTTAAAAAATCGCCCTAAGTGAAGCGCGCTGCAGTAATGACTAAGGTAATAAATAAATAAGTAAATAAATAAACAAATAAATTTACACTTCGATGAAGCGGTGGGCACAAAGCTAGACTGAGAGTTGAAGGCTTTAGCACTCCAGCCAGGTTGATACAAAGGAAACAGTTTCGAATACGCTACAAGCGATAAAATGAGCAATATACGCCAAAGTCCGCTCTTACTTTTCTAGTTGACAACGATATTTTGGACACATGGTAAATAACCTAGTTTACGGCAAGAGTACGCTCAGGCGGAGCAAGCGCTGTCCTCAGTCGCCAGGTTGAATCCGCCTGCAGCTATACTACACCACTATCGCCGCCACCAGGCTAATTTACGCACACATATCCGTTGTCTCAGCGAGAACTTTCAAATATTTTCGAAAATTGCCTGTGGAAGAAACGCAATTCTGTTTCAGAGCTGCTCTGCTCTAAGGGGCAGACATTACTTGCAAAAAAAAAAATGAAATGCATAATTGAATAATTAACAAAAATCACTAATTACATTTCTCACTAGTTACCTTATGGCACATATTTCAATTTACAAATTCCCGCTGGGAAGTTCTCAAGGCGGATCCACTTGGAACGAATTCTCAAGATGACATCAGTTTCAAGACATTAATTCCCGAACTAGGGGGAGAAATGCATTGGCGTTCCAGTTCCAGTTCCAGCCTTTCCAGTTACAGTTTCAATGCATAAAACGACGTTTTGTTATGAAATAAAATGGAAAGACAGTGCACTTTTACTGCAAGTTTGACGGTGGTTGTCTCGGAAATGGTGGCATTCTCACAATTTATTTGAAGTGGATAAGCCTTGCAGTATTACCCGCAAGAATTTGTATATTGCAATATGGGTCATAAGGTAATTTAAAAAAATATATAATTATTGAATTTTGTTAATTATTCTAAAATGCATTACAACTCCTGAGAAAGTAATGTCCACCTCATCGAGTAAACGAGCCCATGGAGTAGAGCAGTGTTATGTGCCCCCACGCCATTAAAAAAAAAGAGAAAAAAAACTTGAATGTGTTCGCTGAAGCACCATGTATACGGGGTGATGATTTTTCAGTTTCATAGGATTATTAAAAATCGCCTGCGGCAGAGAGTATGATTCTGTCCTTGAGAAATTGAAACACATATTCAACTAATTAACACATTTATCAATTTATTTACGGCACGTATTAGCAATTCACGAATTCTGGCCGGTGAGGTTGCAGAAGGTATCCACTTGAAATTAATTTGCACGATGACGCCACTTTCGAGATATTACTTCCCAAAGTGCGGGACGAAATACGTGGGCATTCCAGTTATTCCTGCGCTCTAATGCACAGAAGAGCGCTTTATTTTAAAAATAAGTTGCACAACACTGCATTTTAACGGCCAGTTTCATGGCGCATATCTCTAAACTGGTGCTATTCTGGGAAATCATTCCCAGTGAATAGGCCTTGTAAATGCACACGCTACAAATCTTAACTTGCAATATGTGCCCTCAAATAATCATTTATCAAGTTAGTTAGCAAACATTTGTTAAAATATTCTTATGTGTTTCGACTTCTCATGCAAGCAATGGCCATCTGTTTGAATATTGGAGCTCACAATCTATATAGAATTATCTTTCACAGAACAGGCAATCTTTATAAATTCCATAAAACTTAACAAATCATGAGCCATTCCGCTTTGTTAAGGTGGATGACCAGAGAAGCTGTGTAGCACAAGACTAGGAGGTGACACAGAATTCTGAACAAAGGTACGGACGCATTTATTGCCTTGAAAGTAGGCCATCGTGACGAAAGGTACGCATACACATTCATTTTTATACATCCGCGTTCATTCGTGTTATACGTTCGTTATGTACATTGCTGTTTTCATTTCACGACATGTTTAGGCAAAGAATTTGAGACCGAAATCACCGCATCGATTGACAGTGGGCCAGTGCCGTCAGTGCCTTCGCAGAGGGAGGGGCAATATGGAAACGCTGCCATGATGAGCGGCAACGGAGCCACCTGTGGAAGAAGACGACGACGGCGAACGCGCGAGCAGTGGCACGAGCCATTGCTGATGATAATAGTTTTCTGCGCACGCGTATTTGATTAGGGAAAGGAAAAATGCATGGAACCCTATCCATGAGCATCTTCGCTGTAAAATGTTCAACCCTGTACAGGGACGTGCATAATTTGCTTAAAATCTCAGAAAATACAAGTTTGCGCTTACCGCTGCTTTCCTGTTGCTCATATATATTTCGGAGAAATATAGCGCGTTATGATGCTGATCGTTGCATTTAACACTTGTCACAGTTATTTGCTTTGTTCTTAAGAAGCTATGCTGCACCGAAGACAGCACTAGCATTGCTATAGTGTAAGCTTGTGTCAGCGCCTGTCCCCAGCTGAGAAGGCAGTAAGTCCGGGAGGGTTGTCACGGGTTGCCCGCTCCTCCGGGAATGCGGCAACCCTCCCAGAACCACCGTTTTCTCCAGCTGCCGACAGGCGGCGACATAAGCTTATGCTAGCACCGTATTCGGAGCAGCTAAGCTTCCCCATCGACAAATGCAATTTCGCATATTTTTCCCCAAAGACCCGGGAAGTAACCATGCCAAGTGTCACATGGAACAATTGCAGCTATAAAAAGTCATCTTCCTGCTAAACTTAAGCAGCAATAGAGAAGCGGTATGCGCAAGATCTTATTTCTGCAATTCTACGCGAAATACGCACCTCGTTTTGAAGGCAGTGAAATGCGAAAACGCTTGTGTAATTAAATTTAGGTGCACGTTAGAGAATTCCAGGCGGCCAAAGTTAATCCGGAGTGCTCCACTAGAGCGTGCACAAAAACCAGAACCTGGTTTTGGCATGTAAAATCACAGAATTTACTATTATTATTCTTTTATGGCTCTATAAAAGGGAAATGAATTTAACAACAGGCGGTCCTAATTGGATATCCTGCACAAGGGGCAGGGATTACAGAAGCAGTAGATGAGCACTTACGTACGTAATCCAACAGCATTGTAACACAGCAGTAATACAGTAATACAGCGTTGTCAAATTATGTTATGTAGGTCCGTTTACCCTAGAGACTTCAACAAAGCAAAAGTAAGTTGTTTTTTTCTGCACGAAGGTGTTTTGGTAGCTCTAGACTACCTGTGTTAATAATTGGAGATGGTACTGTCTGTAAAGTACTGCGCACGTAATTTATTTATGGGCAAAGTAACATTGGCAGACACAAAATGGTGTGAAAATGCCTCCTACTTGTTGCATGTCTATCACGTGTGAAAGCCGACCATTCCACTAAAGAAGGTGTAGTGACTGGTAAATACAACGCCGATCCATAAGAGGTACAACACAGTCTGTTCGCGTAGAGGGGGAGCAAGGGTTACACGTACAAATTGCAGGTTCTGGCACGACGGAAAGCAAATGAGACGTGGGTCAATCGTTCGAGTCCCACAGGTTTACTGTACGTACACACAGGACATCGAGCGTAGCACAGCTGCAGACTCAAGGATACTGAAAACTGGCCAAGGTTCTGCTAACGGATTGTTTTCTTCTCTAAGCTTTGGTTGCGCTCATACGCGCAACGCCGGCACTAGAGTCAATAGCGAAGGTGATTTCACCCGCTGGACAGCAGCATTCAGTTGAAGCGCTGGTCCAGCTTCTACATTGACCGCATTGGACGACTGGAATACCTTTTTTTTTCCTTTTTCCAGAGTTGTCTACAAACATTATGCGCCAGGTGCAAGCATGGTGGTTCAGCCAGCATGAAAATCAAGGGTATTACACGAATTTAGCAAACTTTATCTTCGTGGCTTCAAAGGATTTCGTGTGTTCGCAAACTGATGATATTCAAAAAAGTTATGCTTTATAGATGCAACAAATTTCAATTGTGACACTTCTGCTCAGAGTCCTGTGGCCTCTTGCTTTAAAAAGAATGCGAGTGTCCGAATATTTAGGCCATTAAAGACCGATAAACCGTAATAAATAAAGCCATAAGAACGTCTCAGCTGACAAGGACGAATATTAGACAAACACATCATGCCCAAAGTCGCTGAGAGATCACAGCGCCATGGTTCACTTTATAACGTTAGTTCATAGAACACTTTTTGTTTTACTTTGGGAATGGCTGAGGACCTCTTTTCTTGCAATAAGGTTTTCATTTATTGTACGACGCAGCTGCACAGTAGTGGGCAGAGCTGTTTAGCAATGAACAATGAAAGATTTAGGTTGAGGTGAAGCTCCTATATTTTTGTGTAGCGACGACGGCGATGTTACATAAAGAAAGCAGCTTCCAATAGGATTGCTGATAATATTGGGAATCGAGCTTTCGAATGATTGTGTTGCTTTGTTTTCTCTCTCACCTCTTACCGTAGTTCGTTGTGAAGCACGTGCAAGAAACGGAGAGTCAGCTGACTTGTGATGAGGTCATCCCTGAGCCCAGGAACGCTTTTTTCCTACGAGTACGTCGCATGAACAGGTGTGGCGTGCATCGGCAAATACACATAAGGCCGTTGCCGAAATCAATGATAATGTGTGGCTGATTAAATAAGGGTACTGTTACGAATATAAGGTCGTGAGCAGAAATGTAACGACCACCGACATCAGAAAAAAAATTAATAAATTGTTCTAGGCCAGTCATTCATCTGGAATTGTCTCAATGAATTGCACTGGTCAACAGGCCCGCGTATTATATAGCCCTTGATTTCAGCTTGCATGGGCTAGGCAGCGAACAGAAATAAAATATAAATTCATCTCGCCTGTGAACCTGAGACCATCGCTAGCGATTGTACGTGCAGTAAATAAGCGACATGATGGAAACTGATCTGCGGCGATCGATCGTGACGACATCACGTGAAAGAAGTGCCGAGTAACTTCAATACCAGCGCCTGCAGAGGAAATAAGTGCAGGTTACAGCATCAGCCAAAAACGAAGGACAACGAGTATACTTCATGTGTGCATAAGAAATCTTCCATCTACACTTTCACGATATCGGGTGATGCGCGTTTCTTCGTCCATAGAAGAAAAAAAAAAGGGGGGGGAATAAAGATGAAGGCAGCAGTTGGCCATGTCATGCAATGTCTTCTCTGAATGCTCCTCGGGGAGCTCCTTAAGCCGCCGTAAGCTCTATACAGGCAGCCGTCGATCGGCGCACGCACCGCCCGTGTGTGTATAGTATACATAAGTGGAGCCACTATACTCGGCGAACGTGAGTACGCGAATAGCATTTCTCCGCAGTGCGGCCTTCGGCGCCCGTTATTTTCTCGGCCACGGCCGTCCAAGCCGGCATGGCTGGGCGCATCCAAACGCTGCCAGCCAATACAAAGCCAGTCGGCCGAAACAATCCGGCTTAAGTGACTCTCGGGGCGTTCGTTAGTACGCCTCACTGGCGTCGCGCCCTCAAGTCACCCGGGGTCTAATTAGACAATTCCAAATCCGTTCCCTGTGCCGCTGGCTTTCCCCCCCTCCCCCCTCCCCCTCTCTCCCGCCCTTTCGGCCTTTCGAGGCTTATGAGCTCACCTCCGTCCTTTCTCTCTCACTCCCTTGATCCCCCTCGCTTTCCCTCGAATTTCTCCTTTTTTTTCCGCTTTTCTTTTCCTTCCAGAACACGTGCGCGAGTCTTGGGATTGTAGTATTTTTTTTGTGCGTGTGTGTGTGTGTGTGCCAGAGCCTTTCCAAGTCTGGCGTTGGTGTATACCGCTAACGAGGCAAGAGGATCGGGCGCCGGCGCGCGCGGTAGTTTTATTCCGCCGTCGCGTTATGTTCCTCTCTTTCATTTTTTTTTCTTTTTCATCTCATCCGCTGTTCTGCTCGCGACGACGAGCAATGGTGAAAAACAAACGCGCCGACGGTTTGTGCGTCGACCCTGCGCAGAGTTCGTGATTCGCTCTTGGTACTCGCTTGCTGTTTGTTAAGGAAAAACTGAGCGAGAACCGGGCGAGATCCGGGCGGGACGCGGGAGCAGTCGTTTCGCATTTGTGTTTACGGCGCTGTACGTACGACTAACAAGCGAGAACTTGAATCGGCTCAAATGCCTAGTCTGTAACTGCCACGTAGGTAGCGAATCTTTTTTTTTTTTTGCTTTCTATTTTCTTCCGTGAGTCGAAGCGAGGAATGTTGAAACCCGTCCTCATATATCCGTGCAACGAGCATGCGTTGGGTCGGAGAACGCGCGTACGTATGTCCTTCAGCCGAAGCTCAGAAAAATGTTCGGGCTTGCAATTTTTTTTTGCTTTCTTAGGGCACATTTAAATCAGCTTTAGCAGGAATGAGTATGACGGTCGTGTTTACTGAGTCGACTGCAACAGCTCTTTATGTGGATTTTGTACCATATCGACGCCTCATACGGGCTCACTATTTTGATTTTCCGCTGAAATAAATATAACGAGAAAATGTTGATCCCACTAAAGTGGCGACGGCCACTTCCATTCGCCGTACGGTGTAAATAAAGGATTAAATGCGTAGAAAAAATTTAATAAGAAAAAAATCTATGCGCACGAGAGAGAGCAATTTATTTAAGTAAATGTCAGGAGCCCGGCCCGAGCTACGGGTACTCTGTAGCCTGCTGCTTTTCTCATAATGAAGGCGATACAGGAGTAAAAGAGAATATGAGGAGTTATCATAAGGATAAGCATTAAGATGCGACTATATTAAAGTTCGCGTCTGAAGGGCCCATTGATGGTCTTAAATATAAGCTTGCAAATAAAAAAAAATTCTAAGAGAACCTTGATGGCTCGCTTCATTAATATGATGTCGTTCCATGGCCTTAGTAACACTTCACTGAACAGTCGGTTGTCAATCTGCGCTAACGAAAAAAGCAATGCCTGCCGCTCACGTTGCGTGCGCATAATGTACGCAACATGAGCTAAGCGAACTAGTTCGAAGAGGCCTCAAGAAGAACGTGAACCTCGATGTGGTACGGATAGCGTACGTCGACCACACAAGATTGTCGCGATGAAAACGACCAAGACAGGCATATCAAAGGCGATGACGACGACCTGTGTGTGGTTGCTGCCAACGCTTCCGTCGCCATGTTTTATGGCGTCGGTTTTAGCCATCCATGTTCGTGCCTGCGCTCGTAAACGTCACTTGGGCTTGTTTCCGCCACGCAACCGTTTTGGTGGAAGTGCGGGGAACCAAAACACAAAGCTCCGCAACGGACGTCGCGTAAGTACTGTAGTGGCCGACATTCCACTAGAGTACTTACGCCCTACCCAAGGCCCAATGGCTGATGCGCCATGCCCACTTCCGGCGCAGCAGGCTCTGACTTGCATCGTGCTTTCCCAGCCTAAAGATCCAGTGATCTTCGGTGGTACCGATGCAACTGCAGTTGAAGATTGGATTTCGTGGTATGAGCACGTAAGCAACCACAATCGGTGGGATGCAACGGTAAGGTTGGCCAACGTAACATTCTACCTCGGAGGCACAGCGCGAGTCTGGTACGAGACGCACGAATGCCACATCACCAGCTGGGACGCATGCGAGGCCGTAACTTCGTGACCGGCTTGAAAGGCCCATGGGTCAGCAGCTGGCAGCGAAGAAGGAGCTTTCGACCCGCGTGCTAATGTCGACCGAGTCTTACGTGACGTATATCTCCCTGAGTCATGGTTCACACATTTATGTCCGCTACTTGTTTCTGCCAGTTCTGTAAGCGGAGGCAAAGAAAAAGAAAACGTGCATACTCATCTTGAGCCAAACTGAACCCTCTGCGTAATTAAGACGGCTTTCTTTTCTTATATGTGCTGAGTAGATTGCTGCGCGTGATGACTCTACTGGAGGCAGTGCCATTTTTGAATGGATGTTCGAATGCAGCGCATTCCACCAACAAAGGTGAACATTTTTTTTCTATTATAGTAACGCTTGCAGCCAGTAATTCATGAGTGATTTGATTATACTTAGGAAATATTTCAACAGAGCTGACTGTGCAGTAAATCAATATTTTTTGTACTGTAATTATGAGCACCCACTAGAAGATGCGTCAAGTTTAATCCTACCACCTTGACGTTCTTTCAATGGAGCCTACAGCCCCTTCGAATACAGTTATCTAACTTAGACACATTTATCGACAGCCCATCGTAATTCGTCAGTGAAGAGGATGTTCAAGATGTGCTCGTCCTCTGCCGTAAAGTCGACAACAACATGAAAGGGACGTATGAGGTTGGCTGCATCCTGAAGGGCATTGTAGATGATACCGTTAACCTGCTCATCAGCAAGAAGTACGACAGTAGTCGAAGCATCATCAAATAGCATCGGAAGTTGGAACAGGTGAAGAGCCGTCGCACTACGCAGCAGTTCAGCAGGCTGCGAAATACGGCCGTGACATTGTAGTGTGAAGACTAACCAGCTGGAGTTCATCCGTCTGGTCTGGAAAATTTGACGCGAATGATTCGCCGCTCCTAGTCAACATTTTCTGTGTAACGCATCTTCAATCTTGCTTATACAAGCCGTTGTCCGAGAAGAGATGACAAATTTGGGCCTTCCGTCTGTTTGCACCATTCGTGATGGTAACGTGAAGTAGGACTGCCTAGCCACTTTTTCACAACTTTGTGCGTTTCTCACTAGCCATTGCAACCCCAGCCGAGTGGAGAACACCGGACAATGGGCCCATCTGTTGGAATTGTTCGCGCGTTGGACATAGCGCTCGTTACGGCCGCAATCGTTGGTTATCGTCGCCCATATGAAGCGTCCCGTGCAACCGCCCAGAAGCAGTCGGTACTCGTTGTTTCTTCGTTTCTCTGTGCGCCCGCCGGCTTCGAATACTGACGACTCACCTAGTACTTTTCGTACCAGCCGATCACCTTTGCCCATAAGCCGTCAGTGTCGTTCACGGCAGGCTCGCCCCTCTTCCTCCCCCACGTATACATCGCATCGAAAAACTAGCCGGTGTAGCTCCCGGAAGTGACGCGGCATCAATGATCCGGCCTGGAAGAGAGAGGGAACGAGAGAGGAAAGTCTGGGAGGTTAACCAGAGACGAGTTTCCAGTTTGTTACCCTGAACTGGAGTGGCGGATATAGGGGTTGGAAAGAGGGCAAAAGGAGAGAAAAAGGAAGAACAGGAAAAAATACAGGAACAGGGAACTGAAAAAGCGTTTCAATCACAGGTGGTCACACAGGCTGTACGATATCATGAAGCGCAATAGCGCTTGCACGGGCTTCTAATGCGATGTTACGTCACGTTGATCATGCAAAATTCCTTATTCCGGCAGATACTTGTCGTCCAGCTGGTCCAGCATGACAGAAAGCGATTGCCTCTGCACATTGTAGTGCTGGCACTGCCAAAGAACATGCCCAATATTTCTTCCCTATCGCCGCAAACGCCACTAGCTGCGGTGTCGGCCGTCCCTATGCGGAACGCATAGGCATTGATGAAAGCGATGACCAACCATAGCCACACAGAAGGGTTGAATCTTTTCGAGGCAGTATTGGATGAAGTCATAGGCTTTAGCTTGGATCCAGTGTGTATAAAAGGGCACGCATCAAATGTGGCTAATTCCAGTCTGGTATATTGCAATGGCGCGCAAGTAGGTGCAGCTTCCTTGCAGCATCTGCCCTATTCGCGAAGGGCTGCGCTCATGACAGATATCTGTGCACCGGTGTCGACCAGGGGTTTAACTGGAACGCCATCCACCTCAACGTCTAAAATGCTTCCATAGATAGGCGCTGTCAACAGAGGATTTCCAGGCCGGCCTGGAAATACCTGTGGAATGTCTACAAAGCGCTATACCGCTATACCGCTATCTGTCATAAGGGCCGCCATTCGCGAGTGACTCAGCAAGGTCCTCACACCTACCGTACCGTGGACAGTACGCGTTGGGGATGGCAACCTGCCTCCCATTGTCGGGATGTGTACAGCCCAAGGACGATTGCGGGCCATCAAACGACCCTTTTTGTTTATACTGCATCCATGGAGTAGTTTCCGCATGACCTTACCTTGGGTTTAGTCTTGCTTTCGGCCCAATCGGCCCTGATTGTCTACTCCACTGGTGTTGTTCAGTTAGACCTTCCCTCCAACAGCGATTATGTTTCTAAAGCGGTTCTCTCCTTGTGTTCCGCCGACTTTGCCCGATTGCCGCTGTCAGCCGCTACTACTGTATTTTTGACCCTCGGCCATCTGTTCCTGACGGCGACCACATCGTCTCTCCGCTAAATAACATCATTCTGCAGCATAGTGTCCCGTTCCCAACCATGATCATCACCACAGCAGTTGATTCTACTTCCCGTCCTCAACTTTTGACACCTTGCGTATGTTCTTCCCCGTCACACTGCAGTGACCCATCTGACAACTGTGCACGAGTGCCAGATATCATCGCTCACACCCGCTACTTGTACCTCAATCAGCCCTGTCCAGTAGTGCTCCCGTTTGGCTTCTTGCTCGCCCTACCACGACGTTGACGAGATGATCGCTAGCAACCTTGTTCCAGTCCAAGCTGGTGAGCTTCGCGCCTGCTGCTCAATTACCACGATATTTTTTCTATTTTGACGACCGCCCTCTCGGTCACAACCATCGTTGCTCATCGCATTCACACCGGTGGCGCTTGTCCCATCCACCGACGACCCTATCGTATTTCTGCTGTCGAGTGAAACACTGTTCATAGTGAAGTCACAAAGTAGAGGGAAAAGTTGATTATCGAACTTCCAGCTATAGTGCTTGGGACTCACCAGTTGTCCTCGTCAAGAAAAATGGCAACACCTGGAGGTTTTTCGCTGACTACCGACGACTGAACAACCTTAGGGAAAAAAAATGCGTGTATTGGTTGCCTCACATCAGTGTTGCACTTGATTGTATACATGCGGCAAAATATTTTTCATCGATTTACATCCGCGTTGGCTACTGGCGGGGAATTTGCTGTCGACGAGGAGGACCATGAGAAAACCGTCTTTATTACGCCCGATAGCTTCCACCATATCAGATTTAAGCCTTTCTGGCTCTGCAATGCGCCAGCGATGTTCGAGAGAGCGATGACACTGTTCTGCGACGTTTGAAGTTGTCAATATGTCTTTGCTATCTTCATGACGTAATCGTTTTCGCCCCAACATAAGTGAGCAACATTCAGCGCCTCGCGACTGCGCTTGCTGGTTTTCGGGCTACTGAATTTCAGCTCCACTTGTCGAAATGCCGCTTCACCCACCGCAAAATTACCGTTCTCGGTCACCTTGTAAACGCTGAGGTTACTCAACCTGATCCGGGCAAAATTCGCGCGGTGCAAGATTTCCCGGCCCCATGATTGGCTAAGTAAGTTCGAAGCTTTAGTGGCTTGTGCTCGCATCTCTGTCACCTTGTTCAAAAGATACCACTTTCTGATGAGGACAACGGCAGGCCGAAGCCTTCTCAACACTCATCAAACGCCTGATGAGCCCCCATTATTAACTCATTTTCGCTTTTCCGCACCTCCCAAGGTCCGCAGAGATGCTAGTGGTCACAGCATCGGCGCTGTTCTTGACCAGATTAAGCGTGGCCAAGAGTGCGTTCTCACTTACGCTAGCCGCCTTCTCTCCACAGCTGAGTGCAGCAACTATATCACAGATCGGGAATGCCTCGCGTTAGTTTGCACAATAGCAAACTTTCGCCCATACCTATATGGCCACCATTTCCACCTACGTGCTGATCACCACGGCCTTTTTTGGCTGTCTGCTGGAAAATATTTCGCGGAATGACTCTCGATGTTCAGTGGAATGCAAAGGCGCCGGTGTACGTATCTTTTTACCTGTATGCACTTGTAACAGAGCAATAACAATACGTCTCCATGTCATCATATTAAAACGCTCACTGTCACCCGGTATTATCAACAATTACAGAAAGTGCGCGAAACCGTCAAATGTTGGTGGTTTTCCCGTGCTGAAACTATCAAATGATTCTACTACGATATCCAACAATATTGTCAGCTTATAATTCAGGATCTTTTGAGTATGTTGTTGGTGCTATAAGCAGTAACTAGAGAAAAATAGAGCACAAAAAATAATAATAAGTACGCTCTGTAAAGCAATGATTCCGCTCGAAGAAGCGTCCGTTTTTTTACGCAGTTTTAACTGCCTGTGAACAGGAACGCAAATGGCTGGGTCATTTGTCTGCTTGAAACGTCGTTTTCAATATCCCGCGCCCTTCATTTTCCGCCTCTCTTGTCACGCGCATACCTCGCATTCACTTCTATTCTCGCGTGTTTCTTCTCCGTTCTTCTTTCTTTCTTTTTTTGGCCTGTCAGTGTCGTAGTCTTTTTCACACCCAAGCAGCCGTGATAACTGCGAGACGGACGCAAAAGAAAATTGCTATCTCGCCGGAGAACGAAGTTTGCTTATTAAGCTGTCGCGCCTATCTCAAGAATACAGACCGTCGTGAATAGAAATGTGTCACGGCGCGGCGCACGGGCTTGGATTGGCAGTGCGCTGTCTCGTAAGAAAGCAACTGGCGTCGACAGGACGTGTGAAAAAAAAAAGAATTTTTTTCCGGGCGTTGAAGGGCGATGAAAGCGAGTTCACCGGAGAGCCCTGCTGACAAGGTGCCTAACACTGAGGGGTGCTGCTGCACCGTGCGGATACAAGACGTGCAGCGAAACGACAAAGTGAAGAGAAAATATAACGAGATAAAATGAATGAAAAGTCAACACTGAAGCTGTTAGTCGGTAGAGTAACGTAAATGCAGATGCTAGAACTTCGCCTTTAACTGGAATGAGATGTTCTAGAAAGGATTCGTTCTCTGGGCGCCACATTCAGTTCAGTTGCGCTAATCTGTCAACGCCGACGACAGGCTTGTTCACGGCAGCTTATGTCCTGAATCGCACGCTGGTCTGCATTGGTAGACGTCATAATATTATTGATGATGATGATGATTCATTGGCAGCCCTTTTGAAACAGGGCGGGGATAAGTCGTCACCTAGCATGACTGAGTTACTCAGGTATGCTATCAATGCTGTTTCTTATAGCATTCTTGTATGCATCTATTTAGTCTTATCTACATTGTGCTGCTGCATATGCCTGCAATGGATCAGGTCATATCAGTCCCTTCCCTGCTTTTTTTTTCCCACCAATACTCTAAACTTCTCTTGCTTATATCAAATCCTGACCGGCTGACACTTCCGTGTGCTTTAAATCCAAGCGCTTATCGAAGTTGTATGTTACGTGCTGGTATCGCTGCGTGATGGGTGAATCCTTTCGCATTCCATTAGGACGTGCTGAGTGGTTTGTTGATTTTTTGCTGCAGAACACACACGCCTAATCTAATTCCGAATATTTGCTCGGGTATGTTTTGTCCTTAGGCAACCAGTTCCAAACACAAATGGCAGGGCACCTCCCTTCATTTTGTCGTTATCTCTTTTCTAATTTCTTGTTTGTCATACTCGGAAACCTCTATGGTCTGTTTGCGTTTCCATTCTTTGCATCCAATTTGATATCTCTGTTTCTTACACTTTCTTTCTGACTACGCCTGGTTGCGTATCTATACTTTCAATTACCGTGCACTTTGTTGCCAGCTTTCTTTACACTTCCTCCATTCTGTGTCCACGCTTTGTAGGCACACATATTTGTGCACTTTAGGCGCCCATTTCCTTCAATGAAATGCCTTCAAACGAAGCACAACCCATTTCCCCTTGCATTGCGTCATTTGTGGTTTTGCCGTAGGCTCCCAAAGCCAACCGGCATACCGATCTGCGACTAATTTCTAATCCCGACAATATATCCGATTTTAGGCACACAATGTCATTTGTGAACGTCAGTGCTGGCACAATGACCCTTTCCAGATTCCACGTCCCACCATATTTGTTGTTACCCCAAAGTGTCCCATGTTTCATTATGCCAGTGCATTCAGCTTCCCTTTTATTTTCAGATTATTTTGGTGGGTGCTTGAATAAGTCTTTCTTTCGTTTATGTATACGCGGAAGTAATTATATTGTCACAAGCTCTCATGAACCACGCCTGCCGCGCAAACAACCAGATGAAAGAAAGAAGAGAACGACGTGAGCCAAGCTGCCGCGAGACCGCTCTTCAACAACCGCGCCTATCAACCAGATTCATCTGGTTCTGCATTAAAACACCTCGTGTGTAACATTTGGTGGAGCTGTGCGGGGTAACTCCCACGACCTACAACGGAGCCACCAGCACAAGAGCTACGCCGAAGCCGTCGCCTCGCCGGACTTTCGCCGTCGCGCTCAGTCATGGCCACAGAGCAAAATACCCTCACCAGCAGTGCCTCGGCGAGCCCAGTCCCTATCCAGCACTACCGAGAGCCACGCACGTTCTCGGCGAAGGCAGAGGAAGATGTGGATGAGTGGCTAACCCATTACGAAAGGGTAAGCCAATACAATAACTGGAACGCTGCCAGTCAGCTTAGGAACGTTGTTTTCTTCTTGGCCGGCACGGCGTTGGTATGGTACGACAACCACGCGGACATGCTAACTACTTGGACACGCTTCTTTGAGGAAATCAAAAAGTGTTTCGGTGACTCGGACGCAAAGAGGAAACGTGCGGAACTCACATTAGCCCAGAGAGCTCAGGTACCCGGCGAGACTTGCACTACCTACATCGAAGAAATTTTGAAGCTGTGCCGCACCGTCAACCCTCAAATGACAGAGGAAGATAAAGTGGGGCACGTGGTAAAAGGAATAGCGGAAGACGTGTACAACTTCCTCATTGGTAAAGAGAACTTGCACACTGTATCAGAACTGATACGGCACTGCCGTACGTTCGAGGCGCTGAAGACTCGCCGAATTACACCAAAGTTTGGACGGCTGGCCAATGTAACGACTGTAGCAAGTGTTGACACGAGTCCTCTGCTCCCAGACCTTTCGTCCGCCATCCGCCAGATAGTCCGCGAGGAGCTCCAGCGACATGACGAACAGGCACGTTATGCGGCGCCTCGTTGCAGCTCCTCCGTTTTCCGAGACACTTTTCGGGAACCCCCTTCGGCTACTTGGAACCACTCGGTGAACGTCGCGGATCTTATCGGCTCCAGAGACGAACCGCATTACATTACGACCGAACCACCACGCAATGATTCGCCCCCTCAACGCTTTGATCCACGCCCACGCAACTTTCGTCCACGAAGACTCGCCGCTACCTACGACTTTCAAGGGGAAGAGCCTCGTTACCCTCAACCGATGTCTTCGGCAGATTACTTCAATCCGCATTCTGAAGTTCGCCCTTCGCCAGTGTGTTACTGCTGCGGCATGCCTGGCCATATAGCTAGGTACTGTAGCCGACGCCGAGCATCAAACTACGGATCGTCAGCGCCGACTACGCGGTCTAGCGGTCGTACACTGCGCACTCAGTGGCCAGGAGACTCCTCTTCAGGAAGCCACTTTCGAGAGGACCGATGCACCGCCCAGGAGACCTACTTTGGAGCAGAAAGAACCCGGAACCGCTACCGCTCCCCTGCCTCCGACCGTACTCTGACGCCACCACCAGCCTTCCGAGCCTCCCGATCACCATCCCCTCGGCCGCGATTCACGTCACCATCGCCTCGGCGCCGTTTCGTGTCGCCCCCGCCGGGAAACTAGCCAGCGCGGCCGATGGAGGTGAGGTCGCTGGAAAATGTGTGCTGCCGACTCAACTGCCTCCAACTATTTTCATGCTAAAGAATAAGGTTCATGTACTGATTGATGGGGTCTCCACAATGGCTTTAGTCGACACGGGAGCAACTGTCTCGGTCATGAGTGTGGGGTTTAAAGGCCTTCTGGGACGCAAGGTTATGTTTCGTTGGGACCAGTGCACAAGTTTCCGTGGAGTCAGTGGTGAAGCATTATACCCGGTTGGTGTGTGTAACGTGGATGTGTCTTTGGGTGGGAAAGTTTTTAATGCAGAGTTTACTGTTCTTCCTCGCTCCTCGCATGACGTGATTCTGGGGATCGACTTTTTGCAGTTGTGTGGTGCGAATGTTGATTGCCGGACGGGAGAGCTCAGTGTCGACACCAATGTTTCACCTGTGCTCTTTGAAGGTGAAGCTTGCCCGGAGAGTGTGCTGTGCGTGTCTGAGGATACAGTTGTGCCCGCCTTATCCGCGATGCGTGTTGCCGTCGCCTATTCATCTCCGACTCCTGTCTCGTTCGATGCTGCAGTGGAACCTGTACATCGGAACTGCCTCAAGAAAAACGTATTAGTTCCGCACTGCGTGGTCTCAGTGACCAATGGATGCGCGGGGCTGTGGGCGCTAAACTGTTCCTCTGAAGCGGCAGTGCTACCTCAAGGCCTAAAGATTGCCACGTTTCGGACAGACTCTCCCGTATCGGTGGCAGTACTTGCGGAACTCCCCGATGAAGGAGCAACCAGTGTCTCGAGCTCCGGGAGCTCGAAGATACTTTCCATGATTGATAAGTCACTCAGCGATAATGAACGTCAAGTTTTGATGGCCCTGCTTACGAAACATACCTCGGTATTCGACTTTGCGCAGCACAATGGACCGCCATCAATTCCTGCGTCCAGAACTCGTCACCGCATCAACACAGGAGCCGCCCAGCCAATCCGACAAAAACCCTATCGTGTATCCCCATCAGAACGCAAGATAATCAGTGATCAGGTCCAAGAAATGCTATGCAAAGGCGTCATTCGAGAATCATCTAGTCCTTGGGCAGCCCCCGTAATATTGGTGAAGAAGAAAGACGGTACGTGGCGGTTCTGTGTTGATTACCGTCGCCTAAACGCCGTTACTAAGAAAGATGTATATCCGCTCCCCCGAATTGACGACGCCATCGACTGTCTCTTTGCGGCATCTTACTTTTCCTCAATCGATTTACGGTCAGGTTACTGGCAAATTCCTATACACAAGGACGACAGAGAAAAGACAGCATTTGTAACACCCGACGGACTATTCGAGTTTAACGTGATGCCTTTCGGGTTGTGTAACGCGCCCGCAACGTTCGAAAGGTTCATGGAGACGATATTACGCGGCTTAAAATGGGAAGTTTGCATGTGCTACTTAGAGGATGTTGTGATCTTCGGGCGAACGTTTAGTGAGCACAACAAACGTTTGGATTTGGTCTTGAACTGCTTGGAGAAAGCGGGTCTTGTGCTCAATTCAAAAAAATGCCGTTTTGGGGAACGGCAAACTCTTGTACTAGGCCATCTGGTCGCTAAAGAAGGCATCCGACCAGATCCGCAAAAGACTGCGGCCGTAGAAGCATTTAGAGTACCCAACTCTGTCAAGCAGTTAAGAAGTTTCTTGGGCTTGTGCTCCTATTTTCGCCGCTTCATTCCCCGGTTTGCTGACATGGCTCATCCCCTTACACGCCTTCTCCAAAAAGGCGTTCCCTTTGAATGGACTGCAGATTGCGACTCGTCATTTCGCCAGCTCAAGTTCCTGTTGACATCCCAACCAATTCTTCGCCACTTTGATCCTTCATCACCAACTGAGATTCACACCGATGCCAGTGGTGTAGGCATCGGTGCTGTGCTAGTTCAGCGTGTTGGCGACCGAGAGCACGTGATCTCTTACGCTAGCCGGTCCTTGAGCCGCTCCGAGCGCAACTACACAGTCACCGAACAAGAGTGTCTGGCGGTCATCTTCGCCGTGCAACGGTTTCGTTCGTATCTCTATGGGCACCCCTTCACTGTCGTTACAGATCATCATTCGCTATGCTGGCTTGTGAATCTGCGGGATCCCTCAGGACGACTAGCGCGCTGGGCCCTCCGTCTACAGGAATACGATTTCGTTATTTGCTACAAAAGTGGTCGGCGGCATGCTGACGCTGATTGTCTCTCTCGGATGCGACTTGAAACAACTGAATGTGATGCGGACAATTTTGATGAGTACATCGCTTTTGTGTCCCCGGAATTTCCGGATATGGGTACCGTCATATCCGAGCAGCACAAGGACGAGAGCTTACAACCGCTCTTCGCGGCAGCACAGGAGTCACCTGCGGGCAGTCGCTTTCGCCTACGGGATGGTGGCGCGCTGTATAAGAAGAGCTACTCGACCACCGGTGCACGCTACCTTTTAGTTGTCCCCACGAACCTTCGCCACCAAGTATTACACGCCATGCACGATGACCCAACTTCCGGTCATCTTGGTTCCACACGGACACTCTACCGGGCTCAAGAACGTTTTTACTGGCCTAAGATGCGGAAAGATATCGAACGGTACGTCGCCAGCTGCTCTACATGCCAGCGCTACAAGCGTCCGCCACAAGCGCCACATGGCCTGCTTCAACCAGTTCCCCCTTCTAGCGTCCCCTTTGAGCAAGTTGGTATAGATCTTCTGGGCCCTTTCCCGCGATCCTCCAAGGGTAATCGTTGGGTTATCGTTTGCGTAGATCACCTTACCCGCTATTGTGAGACCGCCGCATTGCCATCGGCCACAGCTACAGAAGTTTCTATCTTCTTGCTGGCTAACATTATACTCCGACATGGACCTCCTCGCATAGTAATCAGCGATCGTGGGCGACAGTTTACCGCGGACGTGGTTGAAGAAACCCTTCGTCTGTGTTCATGTAGCTTCCGCCATTCTACGCCCTACCATCCACAAACTAATGGTCTGGTCGAGCGCACAAACAGAACGCTTGCCAACATGCTATCCATGTACGTCGATTCAGCACACAAGAATTGGGACAGTATCTTGCCTTTCATTACCTATGCCTTCAATACCGCGAGACACGAGACCACTGGTTACTCACCATTTTTCCTTCTGTATGCTCGTCCGCCGCGCTACACCCTCGACACAATATTTCCCTACTTCGCTCATGACAACGAATCAATTGATGAGCTCCTATGTCGAGCAGAAGAAGCGCGACGCCTCGCTAGGCTACGCACCATAGCATCGCAGGACCGGTCCAAGATACGCTATGACGGGCGTCACCGCCACGTTTCCTTCGATCCTGGTGACCTTGTGTGGCTCTGGACGCCGTTGCGGAAGCGTGGCTTGTGCCAGAAGTTTCTCGCCCACTACGTCGGCCCTTACGTTATTCTGGAGCGCCTCAGCGATGTAAACTACCGCATTGCGCGTCTCACGAGCAGTGGGCGACGCTCGGCCAAGGCTGAAGTGACACACGTCGCGCGTCTGAGGCGTTACAATCCGCGAGATGACTGACTCGCCCGGCGGGCTTCGTCTGCCAGCGGGGAAATGTCACAAGCTGTCATGAACCACGCCTGCCGCGCAAACAACCAGATGAAAGAAAGAAGAGAACGACGTGAGCCAAGCTGCCGCGAGACCGCTCTTCAACAACCGCGCCTATCAACCAGATTCATCTGGTTCTGCATTAAAACACCTCGTGTGTAACAATACTGCTTGTGTATAGGTATGGCTTGCTGTTGAACAGAAACCACGTAGTTCCTCGTCTCTTCATAAAAGATCATCATTCCCGATTTGTATGCGCTAAATTTAAGGCCTATGCTTGTCGTTTCGTTGCCATACATATTGGCCGGTGTCTGTAAATATCTTGCATTGTCCCCTAGTAGTACTATGTCATCCGCACACAGCATTCCTTGAAACGTCTGTTGCACCATTTGTCCATTACGCATGAGTGATAAATCAAATCATAACTGGCTGTTTTCCAGTTGTCTTTCTATGACCTTAACATGAAGTGTTGACAGCTATGGATACAGAGGGCATCCCTTGTTTCAGTCCTTGGTGAGTTTCCACCACTTCATTGCAATTTTGGCTTTCCCATACAAATTTTATTCATATATATATATATATATATATATATATATATATATATATATATATATATATATATATATATATATATATATATATATATATATATATATATATATATATATATATAT
Organism: Dermacentor albipictus; assembly: GCF_038994185.2. Lineage (NCBI taxonomy): Eukaryota > Metazoa > Arthropoda > Arachnida > Ixodida > Ixodidae > Dermacentor > Dermacentor albipictus. The sequence continues at coordinate 409,640,136 of NC_091821.1, forward strand.
ATATATATATCCTTCAGCAGCTCCGCGAATTTGTCATCTATGCCTTCGTGCTGAAAATTCCCCATTGAAACTGCCTGTCTACGTTGTTGTCGGCTCCCTTAATATCTATAGACGGTATCCACAAAAGTCTATTCTGAGCTACTGAAATCTCTATGAACTGAAATAGAACAAAAATATTACCTTGTAAGCATCTGTCCGGTCTGAACCCATTATGTAGTTCCCCCAGTACATCATTTGTTTCTGCCCATTTCGACAGTTCTAATTTCATGGCTGGCCTTGTCATTCTATATAGCACTGATGTTATTGTAACTGGTCTGTATGAGCTCCTCCTATTGCTATCACGTTTGCCTTTGTAGATGAAGTTAATCTTGCCTTCACGCCATCCAATTGAAATTTTCTTCTTTTAATCATTTGTTCAATGGCATTAATCACCAGTACCTTGCTCTTTGGACCGAAATTTTGGATTAGCTGCATTGGGATTTCATCGCGTACTGCGGCGGTATTATTAGGGACATTTGTTTCTGGGCTTTTCCAGTAAAATTGTCAGTGGTAAATAATGATTCCTCAGGCTTCTCTGTTGATGCCGGATCTGTTTGGGTCTGAACTATGCTTTCTTTTGTGCTGAAATTAACCCTAACAGTGTCTGTGATATTCCTCAGCGCATCGTCTCCTTCGAAGGTGTTACCGTCTTCAGCCGATATAACCTTTGTCTCTTTAGTAAATGTTCTGCACCCAACATTCACTTGTGTATTTAGTTTTCTCTTGCACGAACTAACTCGCCACATTTTCTCGGTATTTGTTCTATCTAAAGAGCACCTCGTCTCCGTGTAATCCCAACTTTTTCCATTCTCAGTGATCCCTAGACGGAATACTTGGTGTTTTGCGTTAGCATTAGTATTACATGTCGGCTGAAGCGGCCCCTTTAAGAGCTGCGCAAGAAGTGCATGCATCGTTGTGACAAGGCACGCGTGTGTAGGATGCAATCGCATTGTTTGCCTGTGGTTACCTGCATTTCTATTTATTTATCATTGCTTTACTACAGTTAACAAGTATAAATGCTGTCCCCTATGCTGTCCTTCAAGTAATTTTTGTTGACTTCTTATGATATGACTATTCAAAATTGACGATTCACTAAGCGCGCACACACACACACACACACACACACACACACACACACACACACACACGCGCGCGCACGCACGCACGCACACAAACACACACACACACGCACACACACACACACACACACACACACACACACACACACACACATATATATATATATATATATATATATATATATATATATATATATATATACATATATATATATGTATATATATATATATATATATGCGTGTGTGCTTTTATAATATTGCGGCAAAATACCGATATGCTAATTTGTATTTTTGTATGCCGGAGTGGTAAGTGAGCCTACAGATGAAGTGGACGACGGTCAGAGTTACCGAAACTCGTTAACTGTACTTACGAGATTTGGAGGGGTGGGCGCGGTGGGGGAGAGATCGCCCAGTGTATTGACAAGGAGGCAATTATCCTAGGCTAACCCGCTTTTCCGGAGTTCTCGTGACGAGCAGGCGCTCCCGAATATTAACCCGTCAGAGTTTACACTGGGTTCGCCTAATTGCGCAAGCAGGCGCACCGCTCCACCCACGTCGATGCTAAGCTGGAGGATCGCATGCTAATGTCGGCGCACGACGCATCAGGGCCGATGGAAGTTCATCAGCCCACTCGTTAAAAGAGAATCCGGCACGTATAGTGTGCACTTCGCGGCATGCGTCGCTATTTTGGTGGCACAATAAAGCGGCGTTGATGGGCTGGTTTAAATTCATGCACTTGTAACCGGAGGCTGCTAACGCGACGCGTGGGCTACGTCACGTAACGTCCGCCACTTTTGGCTGCGATTACGCTAAACTCAGAACTAAAACGATGCGACATAACGCGTGCAACTGGCTGCGATATCTAGCTTTTCGTTTGAGAAGTTATCATTTGAAGTAAGGACTCCTTAACACGGGTTCAGATTGTTATGAAATACGAGCCCCCGAACGCGGCCATCCATAATTAAAACGCGTATTTCTGAATAAACACGTCGGAATATAAGTTGCAACGCCAGCTAGTGAATATTCGGAAAGTCGCCCAGTGCCAACATAATCAATTATACTGGAAGCGCTACCAAACACCTGTGCACTATTTGGTATGTCTCCGTGGTGTCGGTAAACGGCTGGAAGCCGTTGTCGAAGACCGTCACTGCCGAAAGTGCGTGAATTTGCGCACTCTTTTTGTCCCTCGCATCCCGCGCGCATAGGTTACATAAGAGGCCTCAAAATATAGCCGCGTATTGTGGCCGAATGCCACAGGGACTGTCTTCGTTCGTGATGCTGTAGTTTCCCACAACAGGAAACACTTTGTTCATTATTCTTCCGGCAGCTCATTTAAAGGAAAAGAGAAAGGAGAAAACGGAAGGCTAATTTCAACCATTGTCGCGAAAAGTTGTTCCAAGATTTTGAACAACGCCACCGGAGAAACCCAGAACAAATGCGAAGCGCGACTACCGGAGTTAACATGTAAGCACACGAAAATGAACTTTCGAGAAGAGTTCACTTAGTACGCAGCACCTTCAATGCGTCCAACAGTGTTCTACAGAACTTTCAGCCCACGCCTGAAATGACCCTGCTTTATTCAGCACAATCGAATGCCATTAGGACCATCGGCCGACTTGGCCGCTATCGTCAGCATGAGCGGGATTTCAGGTTTGCACCGGAGAACAGACAGGGTACTGCATGTCATATTGACCGCAAATAAAGAGGTTGACAGCGGAAGAGAACACGAAGACGACGCGGTGTCATTTTTGTGTTCTCTTTCGCTGTCCCTGTCTTTATTTGCGGTCAATATGATATGCAGTAAACACCAACTAGGCCAAAGTGAAGTTCTTCTTAGACGTGGTACTGCCGCGACAGTTCCCCGGTTAGCGAAGCAATGCACAGCAATTATAGAGTAACCTCGAAGCAGCTGTCATTAAAGAAAGCACGAATGCATTCGTGTGGAAAGGCGCATTAGGCATTCTTCACGACGTTTGCCTTCAAAAGATTGACGTCGGTGGAACCGAGAGCGTACGGAAGCAGGGCGAGTGGACTTGCCGCAACGGAAGATTTATTAGCAGCGGGAGGTGACGATTACCTTGCAAGAGCGACGTCGTTCCTAATCAGTATTGATGGTAGTGAGACGAGTGGCTAGACAGCAGGCAGTGCGTAGGACAAGGACTCCGAACAGTAGCGTCTGCATAATGCAGAATAGTGAACAGAGTGTGTCGCTTGTTTTGTTGAGCGTGCATTGCTTGAGAACGCAGACAATATGGCGAGGCCAGAATACCTTTTTTTTTTCTTGCAGCCACCGGTTAAAACGTTCTTTATTTATTGCTTCAAATGATAGCGTCAAAATTACGAAGATTGCTATGCTTCTGGGCACTCCACTGGCGCACGATTGCATTACCACGACGAGATTTATTTTGCACCATATATTACGTCGGATATAGCCAATCATGAAACAAAAATGTCTTGAGTAATGACTGGCACGGATTTTTCAGCCCTATAATGCTACCACCGCCTAAATCAATTTTGTGGTGCCATGAAGTCGATGTTCTTTTTTTTTCTTTATGACCCATTACCTTCCAGTTTTCGTGCTCTTTTCTCCTTTTCAAGCGAGATAACGGCTAACCTGATTTTCATTCTCGTTTGCGATAGGATTTCGTTAAAGATTTCGTGGTAGCCCTCCAAAAAAATAATACTAGGTAGCAGTAGCCATGTTGATTAAAATAGGCATGTGGAATTTCTGTGGCAAAGAAAATAATTCGTTGCTTCATGTGCTACTCTTCTGGGATAGGGTTATAGAGGCAGATTAGCTCTTCAGACATAGTACATCTGGACACAAGCGTTGTAAAGTGCGTAAACAAGATTCTTAAACGTCACAATACAACCAACGACGTCACCATGCCAACGTGCATGGAATGACCCTTCCGAACGCCAGCATGTGAGAGACGACATGAATGTTACTACATGACGCTTGAAAACGAAAACAACGGTTACCGAACTGAAGGCGACGAACAGCCATTGCGTATTTCAGTAATACTCGAAGCATACGTAGTCTCTCACTCTAAAGCTGTAGACTGCTTTCTCAGCTTATTGCTTACTTCGCTTCGAGACGTTCCTTTGATTATTCAACAGGCCAAAATGATCATTAGTATGCTCTATAGTCTATAGAAGAACTTCAGTTTGGCCTAGTTGGTATTCACTGCATATCATATTGAGCGCAAATAAGACGGGGACAGAGAGAGAAAACACATAAACAGCACGGGCGGTACCGCCCGTGGTGTTTATGTGTCTTCTCCCTCTCTCCCCGTCTTATTTGTGGTCAATATGATATATAGTCTAATATAGTCTATAGGTTACACGTTTATCAAGAGAATTTCATATAGTTTTGTAGATATTTTCGATTTTGTTTTTGTTCTTCGTAACAGGTGAGGTACTCATTCGTTTTTGGCACTCGTTCTTTTTGGGAGCTATGGTATTAAAACACCTAGAGTATAATTCTCCACAGTGTTGCAGCGAAAAAGAAAAGTGTAAGGCCTTAAGAGCAAGCTTTAGCTGGGGCCGAACTCCGATGCCGCCAATTCAAATGCATGTAAAACGCAGAAACGCTTTTCTGAAATAACCACTAGGCCGATTTTAATGAAATTTGTTGCATTTGTGAGCGAGACCTGAATTCTTATGAGTGTTAAAGCGTAATTTCGATTTAGGGCTTGAATTATATAAAAGAAATTTGCAAAAACAGGTAAGTTTGGAAAAAATAGAAGCACGAAGTTTACAATTTCGCAGCTCTGCACTTAGAATAGATATTGCAGTTCTGTAAACTGCACCTTTTAGAGCATTCAAAGCGGACAAATCTGATGTGTTAGTTTCTTTCTTGTGTGAATTTGTTACATTGTGTGCAAGGGCTTCGCAAAAGTCTTACCCACACATTACTGAAAACTTGCGAGCCATGTATAATACGTCAATTTTGTCCGATTTAGATGTACATTATATGAAATTTACAGAATATTTATAAGGTATTTCAATGCTGAGTCAAAGAATTATAAACTTTATAGTTTCGTTTTCTGAAAGTTCTTTATTTAAAAAAAAAATTTTGGAACATTCATGGCCTAAATCGAACATTCGCTACCAAGAACTATTCCACGGATGTTAACTTTTTTATTTTAAATGCAATGAACGTCATCGAGTTTGGTGTAGTGGTTGTCGAGAAAAACGATTTCTCCTTTCCCATGTATTTACATAGGCGCGCCCACGCTAAAGCTTCTTAACCCAGTGAGAATGAAAGTAGCTACAGCGTCAGGGGCTATGTATGGCCTGCGCTGAATTCACTGAATGCAATGAATTCAGTGCAGGCCATACATAGCCTGCACTGAATTGTGCGCCATACTCTGTGGACAACAAAGCACGCACAAAGGAGTCTACACATATGGCGCGTGGAGGCCGCTGAATGTGCAAGCATAGGCAGGTGTCAGGCGCCCGCTAACATTAAATTTCCGATGCAGTCTATCCCCAAAGGGATATATTGCATCGTCACACAATTCACAGGACTGCTTTAATAAAAAGAAAATAATGCGGAGCCTACAGTGGAATCAAGCTACTGCCGTCGTCGAGCACAGCAGCTATGTTCTGTAATTGTTAGGCCACGATCCCCCATTTTGTAATCCTTTATTGCCTGACCCATAACAATATAGAACTCACTTGGCTTTACCGCACAGTCGGAGCACAAAATAAAACTGTGCAGATATAAAATTTTTATCTACAGCTCAACCTTACCTGGGATGACACTATATTAAATCTGTTTTAATGCTATACTATATATGTTGACTGCGCTATCTGCATGACACCAGCAGAAACTGTGTGACATTGTACAGACTTCATGATCAGTCAAGTTAATCAAGTTCGCACATTTCTTCGCCCAAACGCGAACGTCATCATCGTTTTAAGATAACATCACACGAAATAGCCATGTGTACGTACGATTGTATAACACGTAGTCGCTGGTGACGTCTCAGTCTATGTCCCTCTTTCATACGCTAGTTCACTACCTATCACAGAAATCACGTCAATGTCACTATACGATCCTCTACAGCGTGGTCGTCTTCATGATGCTGTCGTCATAGACAACTACGCTCGCGACCCACACACACAGCTATTGAAAGTACAGAGGCACGTTCGTCCGCCTGGTATCGCTTTGCCGAACCCCAAATTCAGGTATCTGGGAAATTCTTCACAAAGTATCGATTCCCAAGGAGTCTGATACCTGCACATTTTTTTTTTTTTGCCCAGTATGGTTTGCTGAGTTGCTTACTTGATCCAAGGCAAATGACACCGAAAATGAATAATCGCCTTGTAAAGCCAAGAACAAAATTGAAGCAACAGCAACTCTGTTGCAATGTCGTACACATCGCGGGGGAATTACGAAGGTATCGTATGCTTCTCTTTTATATTATGTGCATGCAGACCTGAATAAGGTTTTACCATACCACGCCGTACAGGGTACGTTACAAAAACATTATACCCGAAACCCCAGCACATGAATAAATACCATCTAGGAAACCAAATATTCTTAGTCAAATTCAGCATTCCGCCCTGACTGTTTTTGTCAGACCTTTGTTTCGTGCACTACTTGTCTTCTTACGAAACGAAGATCCCATGACGGATAATTTTTATTTATTTAACTATCTCGCTGCCTAAAGAATGAAATGGCATAAACTTAAGTTGGGTAGAGAAATAAATATGGTATTACTCTGGACACCGGGTTCACTCTAGAATTTATTTAAAGAAAGGAATAGGTGACAACTCCATTAGTTCATCCACGTTATATCCTACATCTTGACATTATAATTAAAAACTTTAGCTTATTTTGAAAGAGACTGTGTTTGGCCATGTTGGTAAACCATAGTAATGTTTAGTGCACAAGAAGGACACAGGACTGCAATGAACGATGTGGACACGACGCTTACTTCGAACGTTTGTTTTATTTTCCTTCGGGGGGGGGGGGGGAGGGGCTTACACGTATATATACAGAAAACAGATACCAGCGCGCGCCCGGCGTATTTGTGCAGGTTTAGTAAAAAAAACTGCAAAGAAGCATGTATTTCAAAAGTTCAAAACGCCGGATTTTCCCAGGATGTTGCCACAGCGGTGACCGAAAGTTTGCTTAAGGCGGTCTAATGAGCCCGAGAGGATGCGCAATATGCTACGCCGGAAAGAGATCGACTGAAGCAGAAGTGCGCATTAATGCCGCACATGCACGATAATTCACACAGGCTGAAGGAGATCGAAAATTACGCAAATGTAAGGGTCGTCTTTTCAGCGTCAAACAAGCTGTCTAGTCCGTGCGAGACCGCTTGCTGCTGTTCCAAGAAGCCCAGGTGCCATAAGAAGTGCGCGCGCACACACACACACACACACACACACACACACACACACACACACACACACACACACACACACACACACACACACACACACACACACACACACACACACACACACACACACACACACACACACACACACACACACACACACACACACACACACACACACACACACACACACACACACACGAAAAGAAGAAGCTTCGTTAAATGCGAAAGTAACATGGTGTACGAGTTACCGTTGTCCTGAGGCAAAAAAGCACGTTGGCCAGGCGGCACGTTGTGCAAATGATAGGCTACGTCAGTACGCAAATCTTGCGCTAACCGGAGGCGCGTGCCATCTGGACTTTCGCTGCAGGAATTGTGATTGCTATCCCATATTTGCGCAACACAGCGTGATAGGAAAAAATGGGACGCGAACAACTCGTGAAATAATTAAAGCGGCGAACATTGCTAGCTTGAGGGTGAACCTCCAATCGAACTCTCTTTTTCATAAAAAACAAGGAACCTCAATTTCTAAACAAGACTCGGAGAGTGTCTCGATGTGGATGGCTTCACAGACTGGTCTCTTAATCTTGCAAACATTATATCTCTTCTTTACAACATTTTATCTTAACTTTCGACGCACATGCATATTTGCTGTTTTTAAAGTACTAAACCTGTACAAGTGCGCCGGCGCATGCTGCTGTGTTTTCTTTGTATACATGTACCCCTTAGGAAAATAAACCGAACGTTTGAAGTTAGCGCTGTGTCCACGTCGTTGCTTTCAGTCCTATGTTTGGTTCACGCGCTAAAACAATTACTTTAGTTTATTGCACCCGTCATTATGCCAGTACAGCCACACATGTTGGCCATCTATCAGTACGTGCTTAAGACGACCACTTCTAATGCATAGAGCACACTCAAACAAGTTGTTGAATAGTATATTGGTGTCCTTGAAACCAGCACGTGCTGAACCAAGCTCTAAACAAAATGAAGAGCACCGCTCCTAATGCAGCCTTAAGTTGTCGCGCTTGCGCTTACAGAAAAATTTAAACGAGGATACCGACAATTTCTGACGCTCTGTTTATTTCTTTAGCCTTATTGTTCGAATTACAATGTCCCATAGGGGACATATACTAGAGAGATATCAGCATCGCCTGAAAAAAAAAGAGAAGAAATTACCAAAAAGGAACAAGTAAACAAAAACAATGTCAACATCATAGTAGTGCAGTTCTACCCTTACTTGCATAAATCTCAATAAAGGAAGAGCCGAACGCTGGCAGTGGAGGCTTCCAACCCTCGGCCCACGCCATTCCGTAGGCCTTACGATCCGCTCGAAGGTGGAGGAAGACTCGCGAGGCACTGATGCGAAAGAGATTCGCGAAACGATTAGCGTGGTGACATATTCAGGAGGGGTGGTGGGAGGGGGGGGAGGGGAGGGGTTCCGTACCCCTTCCTGGTCGAAGTGAGGATCGCGAGGCGCCGGCGGTGGCAGAGGAGGCGGCGGCGGCGGTTGGCAGAGCCGGATACAGCGAAGGGCGGGCCACCGATTTGTTCGACGTGGTTCCATGATCCATCTCGTGGCCGGGCTAACCGTCGCGCGGAAATCGATCGAAGCTGCAGGGCTAGAAAAGTCGGGCAGCTAACACATTTATCGTGTTATAAGACTTGCAAAAATAAGGAAACGACCGTTTAGGCGGAGGGGGCACGGAGCAGTCATCTTTACGTCGCAAATCCCGGGGAAACGTGCAGGGTCAGAGGGGACGGCGGTCGAGTTGGTTGCCTGGGGAAAGAAGGCGAGAGAGAGAATGAGAGAGAATGAGAGAAAGGTTGGCACCCGAGCTGCTGTGTGGCGCTTAAACTATAGCGAAGGCGGGAGTAGGTGGCGATGGATGAAGGCGAGAGAAGGGAGACGGTTGAAACCGGCTTGCTGAAATTGTTACCTTTTCCGTCGGACAGACAGCTTCCGCGAATGGGGCCCTAATGGTGTCAACCGTGCGGGCTCCGTCTCCTCTGGCGATGATAGCTCGAGTAAGGGACGCGAAAAGAAGATAAAGCAACCGGGAGGTTTGCGAAGAGGGACAAGGCTACGGTTAAAAGCCCCGCCGAATCGATTTAGCCTAATCACTTTAGAGGTCGCACGCCGCGCCATCCGAGCCGCGCTCAACCGAATTTGTTCTTGGTTCTTGCAGGGACCTATAGCGCTTGCAGAGTGCTGAGATCTGTGATGCGATATGCCGCAAACGGGCACACTCTTTTACGAAACTGAATCTTGACAGCGCATAGGGGTGCTTTGGTGGCATCGTATGGACTACTTTGCCTTCATATATATTTTCATCTTCGCTCATGTGCTACTTGTAGGTACATCACACACACACAAATGCACAAAAAAGAGCTCTACCACAGCAGTTATTTGATTACGCGAGGTCCAGAACCTATATGTTTCCCACAGGCCACATCAGGGAATCAAGGTTACAATTAAGCGCCCTGATGGCTTAGCGGCGGTGGTGTTGCTCTGCTAAGCACGAAGTGGCGGGATCAAATTCAGGTGCGGCGGCTGCATTTCGACGGGGGCGAAATGCAGAAACGCCTGTGTCCGGTGCATTGGGGGCACGTTGAAGATCCCGTGGTAGTCAAAATTAATCTGGAGTCATCCACTACGGCGTGCCTCATAATCAAACCGTAGTTTTAGCACGTAAAACCCCAGAATTCAAAGATTATTTCACTTATACTGTCCGTAAACAGCGCATAGGCTGGCTATGGAGCTTACACACCGCTATATGAGTTGGCGTTGCTGTCGTTGGACCCTTTGAAGGAGATGCTAGATCTATAGCTCCAGGCTACATAGATATAGGTCTATAAGCTCATGCACCGTATATTGCCTTGAAAATTAACCTTATGCACTAACAGATACCATAAACTCTTCTCGCTGCTTGAGCCGTGTCCCTTTGAAGGAATCTTTTATAAAATCTTAATTACGTTTTTTTGGTTTGTTTTGTTTTGCTCCCAGTTGAGTGCGCAATACTTGAAATCTTATTGTGATATGCTGCTACAGAAATTTTAATCTTGCAGGTGTTTATCCATGAAAACATTTCTACTAGGCTTCTTTTAACCATGTCTCGGTTATATGAGCTTTTTTTTTTCATGAAGTTCATCATCCTGCTAAACTATTATGCATTTAAAAAAAATAAAAGCAAGTAGTAATCCCGCAGGTTTATCAAAGTGACCCTGCATTTTGTTGCTTTCAGTCAGTTTCACGAGACTTTAACGCACAGCATGAGAAGCTATCGTCTTTTTTATGAAAAACAGATAACAGGCTAACCATCAAACCTGATAGACGAAACCAAATATGCTCGCACATATTTTGTACGAGCCATTCGGTGCGATCAACCAGCCATCGCATCCCAATTAGAGCACGCCCTTCGATGATTAAATTTCCGCTCTCACGATTAAAAGTTTTTTTTATTCGAGTAAAACTGTTATAAGATTTTCCCCCCCTTGCTTAGCTATCCAGTATTCGGTTATATGTCTATCAGCAATAGAAAGAAAAAACGCGTCGTATGATGTTAATCACCGTAGACGCGATGACCATGATTTACCTACTGGTTAGGCAACACCACTGATGGCTTATATCTCACGTAACGAGTTCCCAATAACGAAAAAATATCCAGAAGTGCAAAAAAAAAATGCGACCGTTTTGAAGCGTGGATTTGTTTAAATGGGTTGTTTCTGTCCCTCTTTTATTTTTTCGTTTAAGCGGGACGTGGTGTTTTTTCACGTATTTGGCAACGGACGAGCTGTGATTTGTTCGTAGTGTTTGCAAGCGTATAATGAGGTTTCTGAATCTTCATTGGAGGAAGACAAAAATTAATGGCAATCGTTTTGTTGTAATGTCGGGAGGTAGCGCCCTTTATAGAATTTACTAGGTGCTGCTCTTCATTTTTGTTGTTGTTGTTTTCCGCCTGTGCATTATTTGCAGAAATGCTCATTGAGAATACTGTCGCTCAACCTTCGACAAATTAATGGAAAGTGGGATGAAGTATTGGCACCTTCGCATTTTGATGTAACTAGTAACGAACAAGCAGGTGCTCTTGTAAATTAAACGCTTTTAGCTCGCCTTCAGTGACTTTTCCGATGATTGACAAACTCCTGTTCCTATATTATAAGCCAGTGGAGCCTATGCTGACAAATGAATTCGATATAATTCAAGAATGAATGGAGATAAAACTGAGGCAAGGGCAGCATATCTGTGAGATGGAAGTATGGTTTACAGCGGCACAAAAGAGGAAAAATGTTAATAAATAGAAAGGAGAACAGAAATCAGTTGGATTAGACAGCGTAATATTAAAGCATTGGTGTCTGCAATGTCCTAATGATTCCTGAACAGACGGATTCTGTATGATCGCGTAAGTCACCCGAGTCGCACTCCGTGAGATGCAGGTCACTTATGCCACTGCTGACCCAGCTGTATCTTACGTGGCGAGACAATGCCGCACAGAGGCATTAAATAGAAAGAGACGTGAAATAAAACATGAAGTATGACGGTGTTCAAATAACGAAGCATTACGCTTTTATTACCCTCAAACTGTTGCGCTGTGCAGCCTCTCAAGATAGCGTGGAAAAGTGCCAGCCCCTGCTCAGGATAAATCGAGCTAAGCGACCTTGGCTCCCGTTAAAAGGCTGCGCAAAAGCCAGAAAGAAAAAAAAAAGCTTTTGTTTATTTAATGAGAAATGCAACTCACACACGTGCAATCATTTGACATCTATGACTTTTTTTATCCGCAACTAGCCGTAACCCTGTAGAAGTGAACGTCATCAAGGAGGCTTACCGCGCTTGTTGACAGCGCCTGCTTTCCTTCCTTTTACCTCGTTCTCAAAAGAATTCCAATCTCGTCACATAGTGACGCAAAATGCCTGTCCACTTGGCTGTTGTTTCTTTCCCGCACCATAGTGGGTCGGCTGCTGCCTCGTGGTTGGCGCAATTTCGTGGCTTCCGCGGTGTCATGGCTGCGAGCGTCCGCAAGGTGTCTCTGCAGCTCTCTCACACTTGGCGACAGGGGCGCTAGTCGCGAAGCCGCTATGGAGGCGTCCCTTCTGCGAAGGTACGGTATAGACGAAACCCGGCCAGGGGCATGGGCTGCACGGGAGGCCTAAGTGGTTTTCACCGAAGAACAAATAAGAGCGAGAAAAAGAAGCCAAAGAGAGAGAAGCTGCGCGTATAGAATGAAGAGCAGGGCGAGCAAGTATGTAGGGAGCCGAAATAGTCGGCTGCTGCTACTCCGATCAATGGCGGCATCATCCATCACCCGGCCTCCGCGGGCACGTTCCATTAGATGATCCCGCAGATCCGTCAGCGAAGGGCTCAGCACTGTGCTCCATTTGTCCAATTTTTGAAGCGTATCCTGTCTGTCGGCCGCGATATGTCCCAGCTGAGCGACGCCGCGCTTGGCGCCCGCCTCAAACTTCAAAAGGCGCGCCAGCGCTAGAGCGCCAGCGGTGACTGCGTCATCGACGGCGAGATTCAACGGGAGCAAAGCACAAACGCGCGCGCTACGCCGGCGCCATCTCTTTGTTCTGCGGTGCTTGCAACGCCCAGCGCGCCGAGGTTGTTGGCCGTGTGGCGCCGATTTCACTCGCGCAGTTGAAAAAGAAAGTATAATGAACGACTGATGTAGACGGAAAAAGAGAGAGAGAAGCGATACAAACTGATCTGTGTCGCGAGTAGGAAAAAGCCTACACTTGGTTGCCAATATCTAGTAGTTCCCTATAGTGCTTTTACGCGCAAGCGGTGGTGTGGCGAAGTTTATATCGAGAGCAACCGCGGCGGTAATAGACCCTCTACCGGCGTCTGCTCGAAAGAGTGCGTTTCCGAAGCATTATCTCAAAAGAACGTTGTTCTTGCGTCCTTGTTTCCTTTCTTTCTGTGTTTTACCCGCATCGATGTGAGAAGTAATTATAAAAGACGGGACTCACCATGCCTGTAAGGCGCCCCAGACCGTTGCGAAACATCGTAATACTATACATGTGTGTGTTTAGTAACTAGAAAACGCAATAACCTTTGAAACATTACTGATTGCATTAAACTGTTATTGCGGTAGTAAGCGATAGAGCTCCAACTAGAGAGAAATGAAAGAAGCGAGAAACGATTTGTAAATTTTGGCCGACATCTTTTATTTCCCTAAGTGCTGGATGTATGCTGGATAGGTTGAAATTTTATCTCATTCCATATAGCACGCCGACATAGCAACGAATAAACGGCGACGTTCTCGCTAGCGTACCTGCAAACTAAACGGTTTCAAGGAGAATACATGCAGAGGTAGGAAGCGAGAGAGGCAAAAGAAAAGAGAAAGGCAGGGAGGTTAGCCAGAAAGGAAAATCTGGTTTGCTACCCTACATTCGCCCTCCCTCCCTCCCTCTGAGAGAGAGAGAGAGAGCGGGAGGGTGGGAGGGAGGGAGGGAACAAGGACACGTGATCACAGCCTTTCACGATCATCGCACACAATATCCGACCAGAACAAGATGTTCCATCATTCTTAACTCCTGGGTTTAGGCTTCCCAATCTCCGAAAAGATAGGAGCGCCTTTTTGTGTCTAAGTCGACTTCAGCCGATTTCTCGCCCCACCTCTGCATGTTCCGTTAAGCACACGCTTTCTTTTCATCGGTGACAATTCATAGTGGCGTTAACGTTTGACGTGCTAATGTTCAAGGACTTCCTTGGCGCTTTTCCTATAGAGGCGGTCCTATGACACCCTATGAATGTGGTCGTTCTCCCCTTGAACTCTGCATAGTCCACTCCACAGCTTAGCAGCGGGGCTTTTGAAAAAAAAAAAGTCTGGAGCCATCACTCTCGAATGCACGGCGCTGACAGCGTATATGCTTCGTTTCAGAACGTGCCACAGAGTACGAAAACCGAGGCATGCTCTGGTGACGGGAAGATAAGCATTCGCCTTCTACTCTAGAATCAAATTATTGCCACCAGAGCTGTGCTGGTCGGGCAGCGGTTGCGAATCGCGTCAAACGTTTCGGTAACTCACTTTGCTCCAAAGAGTGAAACGATGCCCGAAGGAGCAAATATCTGCTATGATTAGGCGCGCCAGACGCGAAGCGTAGACATTTAGCTGCAGCAATATTGTTAAACAAACCAATTTGGTTTTTCTGCTTCTCCTAAACGGTTACTTGATCGTGCTTATTCGATTTGGAAGCGGTTGTGTCAATAGCAACACGCAGTGACCAACGTTTTTTGCATCTGCTCGTTAGTCGTATACTTATGTATCGTTGTCATTTGTAATTCCAATATTGCTACAGCCGCTGCGAAATATTGCTACTGAACTTGTGTTAACTTGTACTGCCAAGTTTGCGTCGCCTCGCGGGGCCTTCTAGGTCTTATCGTTGAACAACGCCTGCAAATGCGAAGCTCGCCAAAAGAATTGATGACATTGAATCCAAGCTTAGAAACGTAATCGACCTACTTCTTGATGATATTTTTGGAAAATTCCTGCTGAGGGTGAGCATTTCAGGCATAGACGTCATAGAACTTAAGGAAAGAACTGATAGCTTCGAAACTAGCGTGGAAATTCTGAGCGAATTCGTCGAAAATCTGAGTGCATAAAACAATGAGCTAAAAGCCTAAAACAAAGCTTTACACGCAAACAAGAGCACTCTCACAAGGAAAGTTCGCGAACTCGAACAATACTCTGGACTAAAGAAAGCCGAGATTAAGGGCATTCCTTGCACACAAGGAGAGGACTGGGCGACGGTCATACAAACTATTTGAAACAAAATTGTTTGCCCAGTAACGGCCACTGACCTCGACGTTCTTCATCGTGTTCCTACCAAAACAGAACACAAAGATATCATCTCCCGCTTCTGCTCGAGAACGAAGAAAGCTGAGTTCGTCGCGATAACACACAGAGCTAGACTCTGCCTGAGTGATATCGGCCTCGCGACAGCAAAAGAGAACCCTCTCTTCGTTAATGAACATTTACCGCTTGAAAATAAAGCTGTCTTTTCCGAAGCTTTGGGCCTGAAGAAAACGAAAAGCTGGACATTTCTGCGGACAGAAAACTGTCAAATCAAGGCTCGGTAAACAACCGAAAGTCGCGTCTTTCGCATCGCAACTGAATCCGACCTTTCAGTGATACTTAACTTTAATTCACCTTTGTACCGCGCCTGTCACCTAGGCAAGTCTCACAATTTCGTCCTATCTCGCAGCTAACCAGTTAAACAATCTTTTTTTCAAATCATCAGCGATCTGTCTTGAATTTGAATGCGCACAGTCTGCGCAAGCAATTCGACAAATTCTCTCACCTCCTTTCTTCATTCACCTTCCCATTTTCCATCATCGGAGCATCTGAAAGTTCGCTGAGCGCCACGATAAACACCTTTTCTGCTTTTCTAGTTTTGTTCCTGAATACTCCAATCGTCTGTTCAGCAACCATGGCGGCGCAGCACTGTATATCTATTCTGACATTGCATACAACCGAAGGAATGATCTTGTGTTTTACGTAACTAATTGTGACGATGTTTGGATTGAACTTAAAATGTTTTTCTCAACATAGACAACAAAGACCTAATAATTGGTTTCACATATCATTCGCCCTCGTCATCAGCAATATATTTCTGCGCTGCTCTCCATAATGTTATGGGACTGCCAGCAAATGAAAACTAAAATGTAATAATTATAGACGACATCAACATTAACCTCGCTGACAGTACGTCTACTAATGCTTTACATCATTCTGATTGTTTTAACAGCTTTGGTTATGAATGTTTAATTAAGATACGGACCCGCGATGTTCTAACCACCCACTAGGTACATGCATTATCAAATTTTCATATCCACCATACGCAGGCCTTCTAATGACCGACATAACTGATCACTACCCTGTATTTTTATGCTTTCCCGATACTCATGGCTCCGAAAAAATCACGTACACGAAGTTTATACTAGACAATTTTTTTTTTCTTGAAGCCGTGCCGAATCAAAACTCGTCCCGCATCTTTTCTACAAATGATCCACAAGAAGCATTTGCACTGTTTATCTCCATGCTAAAGTCCTCTTTTGATCATCATTCCCATCAAGTGAAATGCAACAAGAAATTCGCGTCACCTCAGAATCCATGGATAACAGATAAGCTCCTAGCTTTAATGCGCAAACAGGATAATCTTTACAAGAAAGCCAAGTGACAACCATTTAACAAGAATTTAGCCATTCCGTAAAATAAACTTTCTAACCAGCTTTCTGTCACATTCAAAAAAGCTAAAAAAAAACATGGTACGAAAGAAAATTTTGGAATGCGGTAAAAACATTAAAAATGGGAAATTGTTAACTTCTTCTTAAATAGGACAAATAATCACGAAACTATAACAGAAATTGCTTATTATGGTAAAGTGCACAAGGCCGCCAAAGAAATAGCTGATGCGTTTGCTGATTTCTTCTTTAGCAGCGAACTGCAGAGACCTGCGCATGACAATCCCGTACCGCAGCGCCTGCCACAGTCTTTCTTTTTCTTTCCAACTACATCCCAGGAAGTTCTAAACATTGTAAACTGCATGAAAATAACCGGCACCGGCATCTATAAACTACACACTTCGCATATAAAATTAATTGCACCCTTAACAGCTGATGTCCTTGCAGACATAATCAACATCATGTTTAAACCAGGCAGTTTCCCACAGGAACTTAAACAAGGCAAGATCACCCCAATTTTTAAAAAAGGTGACCGTTCTTTAATTTCCAATTATCGCCCCATCTATGTACTTGTTCTTTTTTGACAAGGTAACTGAAAAGCTTATACAAAAACGCTCAACTTACAGAATTTACCATTCTATCACCATTTCTAATACGGCTTTCACTCGGGATACTCGACCGAACTTGCTCTTGTTGCGGTAACAGATCAACTAAAACTCGCTATCGATGAAGGCAAATATACAGCTTCAGTTTTTGTAGACTTAAGCAAAGCATTTGAGAAAATAAATGCTCACATCTTGTTTCGTAAGGTTGAATCATTAGCAATTACTGGCCCAGCACTTTGTTACTACAATATTACTTAACAGACAGAATGCAGGTAGTAACTATCTCAGGCGTTCAGTCTAAAACCATGTTCACTAATAATGGCGTGCCCCAGCGTTCGAGATGGGGCCAGCTTTTATTTTTAATATATGTCAATGATCTGCCTAACTGCCTGTCTTCGAAATGTATATTTGATGCAAATGATACTCATATCATCAACTCCGATAAATGTCTTACAACTTTAGTATCTAACCTTAATGGCGATTTACACAGCCTGCTCGAGTGGTGCTATACTAACCAGCTACAGATAAATCTGTCGAAAACAAAATTTGTTGTATTCACTACCCACCAACGAACACTTCACTCCATTCCTCCGATTTTTCTTGGCACTAGTCCTGCCAATTATCTTGGTATAGAAGCAGACAGAAATGTTAAATTTATTGAACAAATAACCAAAGTAAAATAAAAGATTACCTACGGGATCAGGATAATTCTAAAAGCACGAAACATATTCAACCATCAAATAATTATACTTTTCGTTTATTCATTTGCACATTAACTACTACGTTACTTGCTGGGGAAACACTTACGTTACCCATTTAATCTCAGCGCAAATCCTACAGAATCAGGCTATTAGGATAAGTACATTTAGCCCTTATAACCACAACGCCTCATATCTTTTACGAACTAATCACATTCCTTCAGTCAAACAACTCGTTAAATATAACCTAGCTACTTTGTTCTTCCGTCAAATTAATTACACATGATGCGATAGCTTGCTACGACAATCGTCTCTAATAAATACTAATATTACCAGGCTTGCAATAAATAGGAACTTCATTTTACCCAAAATACGTGCTAATTATGCCAAGCAGAGCGTACCATCTATCGCATTCTGGAACACACTACCATTAGATATAGAAACACACAAAATTCACGAATTCAAGAAACAACTAAGAGATTACATTCTGTCGAATACTGATGCCTACTTCATATTCACAACCATTCTTTGAGGATGCCTTCATTTCATTTTCATTGTCATGCCATTAGGCTTCTTTTTGATTTTCTTGCCTTACATATACATTCGAGTTAGGAAAATTATACTGTGTTCGTCACCTCACTTACGCTGTTACTTGGTTAGTTGTCAACGAGAATATGTTACAGTTCTCTTTTTCGTGACATTTATGCACATGTAATTCTTCAGTCATGCTATTCATACTAAAACCTGTAATTCTTCCATGTTAACGATTTGTTGAAACTGCTGTAATTTGTGTTTTATTACGTTTACTTTGTAAAGAATGTCGCATTGCAGTCTTTGACTTCGGGACCTCTTTCTGTATAATAACGTCTTGTAATCTTCCTTATCATCTGAATAAAAACAGATTCTTGTTCTGAGCAGACACAAAACAAAACAAGGAAAGTCAAGGAGGCTAACCATAGTCACGCTGAGTTGGCTACCTTTCAGCAAGAGAAGGGGAAGAAAAAAAAAGCAAGATGAGAAAGTCGACAGGCAACAGTCAATGCTCCCTAATCCACAATTAACCCGGATAGTATGGATGTGGTTACAAAGCATTCTAATGGTGCACCGTCGTTACCTTCCATTTGTATACCTCATATTAATGAGAACGCTGCCATCTTTCCTAAACAAAAACATTAAAAATAATATGGTGGTATTATCTTTCGCCCTTCCGTTACTTCAGCACTAATTTTTAGTTCATTGCAAGCACATGCCGTCACGGCACAATTTCTTTTTATCATTCGAAGGCGATGTGAGTTAAGGAAAAAAAAAGTTTTCTAGGGAAATATAAAAGGAACAGCTTCATTTGGTTCTTCGGTTCTTGAAACGAGCAATTCTGATGCTCCTCTGCTCGCCCCTTAACTTTGTATAGCGGGATGCATGAATATAAGATAAGCCAACTCCACTAAAATGAGGATACGTCTGCGAACGAACGAACGAAAAAGAACGAACGAAAAACGAAGAGAAGGGACACAAAAGTCTGCGAACCTCATAAGCACGCACAAAGCGAGAGGCGCGTACCACTAGACGGCTCTAAGAGGAGCTAAAAAAATATGTGAAGGCGCTCCCCTCCCCCTCCCCCCCCCCCCAACAATCGGTGTCCCTCGTCTGTCATTGCAAATAAGATGCAGGAAAAATGCAAATCCGCACGCCTGGCATAAATCGGGCAGCCGTTGGCGCTTCCAGCGTCTTCTAGTATTTCAGCTACAGCGGCGCACTTCGCTCGCTTACAACGGGACGGTGGGTCAACTAAAACGAAGTAGAAAAGACGAAAGAGGATTCCGGCAATCCACATCGAAGCAAGAAATAGCAACGCGGGTGATATCGCGGCCGGTCACATGAAGGTGATTTAAGGAGCTGTTGCTAACCATTTTGCCCTCGAACCCGGCGGCACGGGTGTATTTTTCTCTTCCCCACCGTCATCTCTCTGACGACTGACGCAGCGTATTTACTTTCTTTTCGTGCCAATTGCTCAAGCGCGCCCCTCTCTCCCCCGCCTTCCCCTTTATTTTGCGTCAAGTTCGTGTTACACAAGCGAGTTACGACTCCGCCTTTTGAAAACGAAGACGCTACACCCCTTTCACGTTTCTCTGGCGCTGCCTTCTAGGTACTCGGTGTCGGGCGCGTCTTCTCCAGAAGCAAGATTTATGATGCCCCGTCTCGCCAAAATTTTTTGCGGGCGAAAGCGGTAAAGCATCGGACTCCCTTCTGTGTGCACTTCTCTTCATCTTTCTTCTCGCGCATTTAAAGGGGATTATTGCGCCAATTGTGTCTCAGCAGCGGGTCTTCCAGCGTCATTTGTTACTAGGCGCACAATTGCTTTCGCCACAGTCTTGTATAGCGCGTAAAAACGATCGCCTATAGCCCGAAGCCACGTGTACTAAAGCTCCTTGAGCATTTATTTTTGCTGGACCGCTTATAGAGGTCTCCAGAACAAGGGTATTGACTTGAAGAACACCAGCACAAGATGTGGGCTATTCTAGGTAATAATTTCCCGAGGCTGTAAAACCTTTTTGAGGCGACGCTGTTTTGGCAGCAGCAGCAACATGACGAAGAAACTATCTTCGTCTCTTTCTCTTGCAGCTTTCAATAATCTGAATGCAAAAAAGAAAGTTTCAACTGTAAGAATGGCAACATAGTCTTATTATTATTATTATTATTATTATTATTATTATTATTATTGGAAAGATAGACGAACATGATCAAGTGAAAAAGAAGTGGTTGCTAGCAATTCACTAACAAAAGAGACCCCGAGCCCACCCACTTGTAGAGGAGATAAAGGAAGAAAAAAAAAAAGAGGAAAGAAGAAGCAGCACACAGCACAGTCACACCCACCGAATGAACAAACTTACGCACAACGCTGTTGGTGCCACATTTCATGCACGGCAGCCAGGAGAAGGCGATGAATCCCAAAATAAAAGAGAACCTTAATAGAAGCCACCCTGTTTTTATGAACGAGAAGAAAGGAGGTTAACTGAGGGACCCGATATTTGTTAATCATAGCATAAGACATCAATAATGACATCCAATAAAGACATCAAGGACAACACAGGGGAAACTACTTGTACTTCATAATTTAATTAAAGAAATTGTAAATGAATGGAAGGGACAGTAGATTAAAAAACAACTTTCCACAAGTGGGGAACGATCCCACATCCTGCGGCAAGTTGTTTTTTCATCCACGTTATATTCCAATAATTTGTAATTTCTTTATTTCAGTTTGTAAGCACAAGTAATTTCCCCTGTGTTGTCCTTGGTGTCCTTGTTGGTTGGCTTCTTCTGACATGATTAATAAAAAAATCGGGCCCCTCGGTAAACTCCCTTTTTCCTCGGTCGTGTGTATATATATATATATATATATATATATATATATATATATATATATATATATATATATATATATATATATATATATATATATATATATATATATGTTATGTCCATGTACATTTAAAGCATGTGGCGCGCAAGCATCCTTGCAAATAAACTGCTTCTTTCCTAGATATGAAGTGGTGTCGGGCATGTTCAGGTGTGCGGCTTGTAGCAAAGTCTGAACGTTGAGGGCCAGTGCGCTCACAATTATGAACGCGCAGCTTAACCCAGGCACCAGGTTCGAGAAAGGCTGAATTGCGGGCGCGCCGCTGGCGGTGCTAGCCATCGCTGCGGGCTAGTCATCCGCCATAAGCGTCGCGAGACTCATTAGTTGCAAAGCAAGCTTGCCCAAGAAATGTCTGATCGCGTGCCGCGTTGCTCAATACTGCGGCTCGATGCACGGGACATTGCGCGAACGAGGGTCTCCGTATGCCTTTCATTTGGCATTGAGACTACGTCAACAAGCGTCAGTTCATTGGCCGCGGTGCTATAACGCTGCTGTCTACTCCGTATTGGCCACCGTGGTCGTCAGAATAAACCTGAAACAGACGCAGTGCTGGTGACGTCGCATTCGTTAGACGAGGAATGGGAGAAAGGGGACGTTAGCGTACCGATCCACTTATCGCTCAGCTTGTGAGCGCGCCCGTGCAGTTTGTCCACAGATTCTCTGGTTATCGTCACCCAACTGCTCAGTTGCAAATATCGCTACGCTACTCTGTGGCTTTCAGAATGAAGAATCGTTTCACAATTTATGCTAGGTATGGTGAAACGCGTTTTGCCATACCATACCATGGGGAAACGCGGAGATTACGTTTATTTTGCGCGCTGCTCACAAACATTACAACGTATTTACGTAGCAGCAACAGTCAAGTCCGACGGCCATGTATTAGCAAAGCTAATAGACGAGGTAGTAATAGCGAATGAAAACACAAAGTCCGTGGACACCTAATCACTCATTAATGTCCTATTGAACGCCACTGAGTGGCCCTTCGAGTTATGAACTCCTCGCGGGCAAGCGAGCGCGTTGAGACGCTTGGCCAACGCCTTCTAGACAGCCTAACGGTGGTGCATTTCGATGCGTGAGGTCATGTTACATTTCCCTACTACCATAGAATCTAATATGAACGCTCCCGAGCAAGCCGCAGTGGTTTTGACGTCACCACTTTAGTTATGCCAGGCTTGGCAATGGAAATTTTGGTTCAAGTACCATGATGTGATGAAGCAGAGTGCTTCATCACATCAATAAAAAAATAATATGAAAAGCAAGCAACAGATTTTTTTTGTACATTTGTCTGCACTGTCTAGTGCGGTCGAATGCATTGCTGTGGGATGCATGCGTTCCATTTACTTGTGACGCCTGGTTCGAGATAGCTTACACCTGGGCATTCGTAGACCCACTGATGGTACTGCACTAACCTTTTCCGCCGTATCAGTTACAAGAGGTGTCAACACCTGCAATCGCTTGCGATCGCCAGTGCATGCGACGCAGGATCGGGGATTAAAAGCCAAGATAGGACGTTCCGAAAATTTAAGCGAGCGCGCCGACATGTGGTACCGGGGTTTTCCACAGCGCCGCCTTCCCCGGCGATCGAAACTGTTGAAGAATCGGAAACCGGTGAAAGGAGATAGATTACGACAGTTCCATCAGTGGGAGGTTGAACGAAGGGCGGAGCATGCTAAGATGCAAAGTATCTCAAACCAAGCGTGACAGGCAGGCGGCGACAGTGCAACCCACAGCTTCGCTTTTGAGCGTTATAAACAAATGCGCTGAAGAGTGTACAAGCAATACAAGATAATGAAACCTGACATATTGTCCCCTGAATATATATATATATATATATATATATATATATATATATATATATATATATATATATATATATATATATATATATATATATATATATATATGTATATATGTGTGTGTGTGTGTGTGTGTGTGTGTGTGTGTGTGTGTGTGTGTGTGTTTGTGTGTGTGTGTGTCTTATTAACTCGTCGTTAAAGGGACATGCTGCTGTCACGCCCTACAGCTTAATTATAAACCAGGGCTGTAGTAAAAAAGCATAAACACAGCCAGTGGCGTGCAGCGAAAGCCAGGGTACGAAAAGAAAAGTAAGCAGTCGTGTCTCTTCGGTTATACCACGGAGGAGCACCACCTACACAAATGATGATAACTCGGATTAGAGGCATGACTGAATCAAAAAGGTATTTTTGTCAAAAGGGTATAGCTCGTACCTGAAAATATTTGCCCCAGCCAATAGCACGCGACAGCGCGAAAGACATACTGCGCATAAGTCGAGCGCCTCCGCAAGGAACGCCTTTGCGACAAAATGACCTGCATGTGTAACGAAGCAGTAATGCTGCGCCGGTTCTATTAGGAGCGTTTAAATCGAAGTGATCTATATAAGGAATGATATCTGAAGCCCCGAGCGCCTCGCTAGAAAGGCTTTCGAACTGCATTGCGCTAGCCACGGAATCACTGCTTCGGATCGTCGGCGACACCGCGATTCCTCAGAAAAAAAATAAAGACTAATAAAGAAAATATGCCTGACCTCTTGTAAAGCAGTCGGGGCGCCAACGTGGCTGGCCACCATTGTGGCCGTGCAGCCGCAACGAGTGTACAAAAATCGAGTTCACGAGCTCGCTTTCTTCCGCACTACACGGTGACGAGCGGCTGTGCGACAATCAGACGCCACTTTCGCAGAGGTGATATGTCTCCGCGCGGAGTGGAAAGCGCAAGTACACTCCGCCAACATTCCAACCCCGCGCTCTACACGCAAGTTCGCTCCGGCCTGTGCAACTTTCATCGCTCGGTGAATTTCTGGCACGCATCCTGCGCGTTTACGGAAGCTCCGCTGCGAGGTCGGCGCCGCGAAATGCGCCGCCGTCGCCACCGTCGCCGCCACCGCTAACGAGCGGCCGCTTCGGAACCTCGGCCTTTTTTTTTTGTTCCAACGGCGCGCTCGAACCGGCGTTTTCTCATCGGCCGTCCGAGGCCCGATCGCATCCTGATGAACCAGGCCTTAGAGCGGCCCCCATATGCGACGATCACCGCGATTCGCGTCGGCCACTTCGTCTCCCGTTAGCGGAGCGTAGCGGGAACGGCGCTTATTTACAAAGTGCTCTGCCTTTTGTATTTCGCGTTCTTCGGCTCATGTACGATTCCATCTGATGTTAACTCGTCTACTTCGACTTTATTCCTTCCAGATGCCTTCTCTTTTTTTTTTTTGCCTCACCCCGTCGTAAAATTGCCACATTTCTTTTTCTTTTTTGCTTCAGGACCTTTTGTTTTGGCGTATAGCGCATGAGATGCGAATGTAAGTTGATTTTGTAGTATGTCCGCATTACCGTGTTAGATGTGGGAAAGCTAGGGAGTTTACTGTAGCTCAAACGCATGCCTTTAATACTATGTGGAAGCGGTTGGCTGCTGCGAGCTTGAGTTATATGAGTCAAACAGTATTTTGTTTTAGCCTTTCTTGTTTTTAATTTCTTTGATAATAATGTACGCCTTTACATCGTTTATCTGCCTCCCTGTTTTTTTTCTTCTTTCTTTTCTGTAAACTTGCACTGAGGAAGGAGACGCACATATGTAGTTCAGGATCTGTTTCATTTGCGAAAGAAAGCTGCCAGCAACAGCTGCTGCTCCCTTTCCTTTTTTTTGGAAGTGTGAACTGATCTTCTTTATAATAATTTAATTCTTCTTTATAATAATGCTTTCTTCACCTGAAGCTACATATATTCTTAATTATGGTTTATCGTTTTCAGTATCCCGGAAACCACGGATTCATAATTAGCTTTCTATTCCGAAGATTCAATTTTCACAACCAGCCGTGGTGACGTATTGGCTTTGGCGTTGCGCTGGTAACCCAGGTGGCGTGGGATCGAACACCGGCCGTGGCGGCTGCATTTCGATGTTGTGAGCGAAATGCAAAACCTCCCCCGTACTTTGAATTGGGTGCACGCAAAAGAATCCCAGGTGGATAAACTTAATCCAGAGTCCCCCACTATGGCGTGCCTCATTGCCATATCATGTTTTTAAAACTTCAGAATATTTTTGTTATCACTGCTAGGCTTAAGACATGTTATGGTTCCAACATTTCAGCTGTAAACACAATCCCGCGTCCCCCCCCCCCCCCCCCCCCGGAATAGCTGCCATCTTACGACCACCTAACCGAAGCAGCAACCGCAGTGACAATGCGCAGCGGCATTGCCTTCGTTCTACTCAGGCATGTCATGGGTGCGACACCCGGCTGCAGAAGTCGAGTTTTACCCGTACGCAACAAGCAAAAGTCTTATGTGCTGAAATTTTGTAAGGGATATCAGGTGGTCACAACAAACCGTTCAACTTCATTGTTCCTTAAAAGCAATATTAGTTACTTCGCGATGAAGATCCCTGAAAACTACACGTTTTTTTTTTCTTCTGCCAGCACCTTATAGCCAGTTCTTTTTAGTTGCAACTATATAGTTGGTCTCTTCCTCGCCTGGTTTTCTCTTTCTGTATATGGGAATACCTTTCTAGCTGAGCAGCTGCAACGCTATCATGTGTGCTTTTAACTGTCTCTATAAGAAACTTAACCAGAGTATGTGCTGCCAGTAAGCCCACTCTCGGTCTCGGTTTTCTTTCTAGTCCACAGAGACTGTGATCGCGCCATCGCTAGCGGCCTACGGGTGGTTTCCGGCTAACACTTCCATCCTATTGTCGCTTTCTCTTATTTCCGTGTCATTACAATATTCGACTCAGATAAATTGGAATCCGTGGCAAACATTTCTTTTCCGTATCTCTTTTCTTTCTCTCTACTTCTTTCTCGAAGTCGCCTTGTTCTTGACAGCCTAATTTTTATGTTTTCTTTTTTTTATCTGTTTGCCTCGTCGATATATACGCGCATTCCCATCGATCTCTCGGTCTCGTGCGGTCCGGAGAAAAGCGGGACGAGCCAAACAAGTGAATAAATGCCCCCCGTCTTGCCGTAGCCCAGCTCTCTCGCGCTCTTCCTTTTTCACCCTTTTCACCCTTTCTCCGCTTCTCCCTGGGGACGCCGCAGCGCCTATGTAGAGTGCGTGTAAGGGACACCCGGCAGTCCGATAAAACCGGGGAGCGAAACAAAGCGTTTATGGTGAATAATGCATCACACGTTCTCTTTTTCTTCGCTTCTCTTCCTTGGTGCACCGGTGGCACCATTTATTTTCTTGCGTTTTCTTTTTTGTCATTCTTTCACCTCCTTCTCAAGCTTAGGCCTCTTCTTGGCTGGTACAAGGGAGACTTTTCTCGGCGCTGGCGGGCAAGTTCTCGTCCCGGCGTAGTCCTTCTCCCATAGTACTGGGCATAACTTTGTTTTCTGTCCTATTACGTTGCGGTAAAGGAAGAGAGTCAGCCCGAAAGGACGAACAAATAATGTTTTTCGTCCCGACGCGCGGCGGCTTTCTTGAGAATACTTCCGTTCTTTTTTCTTTTTTCCTTTTCGCTAGATACTTCTTGCTTTCACGTATATCAACGCCTTTGTGGGGAATTCGACGCCGCAGCATACGGCGTGTCTTCCTTGGCTGGCAAATATTTGCAGCACGCTCCTGGTGCCACGTTTCCGCCATGCGCAGTGCGTGTTGAAAATAAAGCGCCGAAACAGCCACAATACATTCTGTTTGCGGATAGGAGCTGGAGCAGAATGATCGTGGGATAAAAAACGACAACGGTATAGTTTCCGAGTCGGATGTACGGCCCTGGAAGTTCGAGTTCACCCGACGACCTTAACGGTTCTCAGTGTAACACTGCTTTAGATGTGGGTTCGAGGGGTAAACACATAGTGGAACGAAATCGAACGACGCCGTCAGAGTTTCGAAACATTTGGTAGCGGATCTGTTTGTAATCTTGCATGCTAGAAGGTAATGCATAAAAAAAGAGCTATTTGTCATGCAAGGTTTGACGATGCAAACGTGTGCGTTAGGAAACACGCAATGCTCAACCAAACACAGCAGCCGGAGCAAAGAAGACCGTAGACGCGGCGTTTCCTACAAAAATCGCGACCTTAATCAGGACGAGGATCATGAAAAAACA
This sequence comes from Dermacentor albipictus, assembly GCF_038994185.2. NCBI lineage: Eukaryota > Metazoa > Arthropoda > Arachnida > Ixodida > Ixodidae > Dermacentor > Dermacentor albipictus. The sequence continues at coordinate 409,667,554 of NC_091821.1, forward strand.
TATGTATTGAGCGAAATAATTGCATTTTTCTTGATTAAAGCATGCCATTTAAAGGATAAGGTGCACTTAGATAAGGAGGGTTTTTAATGCATTTTTGTATTGAAATATTTTAACCTGATCACAGATGTGTTTAGTGTAGGATGCGATATTAGATGCTTTAAATGCAGCTAATATTACAGCTCGATCGATGATAAGTTACGTCTGGCTGGTGGCTTGAGCTAACTGCTGGCACTATATCGCAGTCCGATATGTAATGTGGTGGCGATAGGAACCCTTGCTCTCGAGCCAAATCAGATTCCTTGACTCAGCGTCTTATGCTTAGAGCGCACACAGTGATGAGATACAAAATAAAGAATGGCGTATGCGTACAGCTCTGGGCGCATGTTTCATTACCACCTCGACAGAGTTTCCATTCTTGAATCGACTATATTCCATTGGCAGCGACTGTACAAGTTAGCAGTCCTTTTTTTTGCAATGCCTGACGACGAATCTGAACGTTGCATATATATATGACGGTATACAGAATGACAGTATATGGAAGGCAAGGAAGACGAAAAATAAAGCTTGTGTTCGGGCGGACATTTTGTTTGCGTATGCAAGCTCCTGCTCACGTCACACAAGTCGACAGGATAAAGACCCGGCAACCATTTCATCAGTCACACATCCACATTAATTTCCTCCAGGCCACGCCGTGAAACTCAAGCGCACGGCTTCGCCACCTACAAAGACCAGCATTATGACCGCATCACCCGAAGCCTCGAATGCCCCCGAGTACACCGGATCTGCAGACGAAGGGCTTGTGGAAGAATGGTTCCACCTTTTCGAGCTTCACGGAACTGCTGCAGTCTAGTCGGAACGGGAGATTATCGCTAACTTCAATGGATACGTGACTGGTGAGGCATTTCGCTTCGACGTAACGTAATTTGATAACAAGGAATTATGACAAAAAAAAATCAATGATGAAATGGTCAGTCGCTTCAAATTATACACCGAGGACACCTGCATTAATCACCAGTAGCAGATGTTCGCAGTCACACACAATCGCAACGTTGCACTGATGAGCGGGTTCATACGAGAAGATCGTCGGCGAGTTTTCCTTGTGATTCTCCGGGAAAGAAGACGCGTAACCACATGCCTAGCATACATCTCCCTTCCCCAATAAAAGCAAGGACACTGCGCACTAATCGATATGCACGTGTATTCGCTCCTTAGAAATCCAAAATTTAACCAGGTTTGACAGCCGCACATAATTCAAGAACATGTATGCCTTCAGCACTCGGCAGTGATGGGGTCATCGTTGAAGCGTCTGGCGCATTTCATCATTCGTCTCGAATGTGTGGGCGGGCCTCTGCACACTTTCAAGTCACACGACTTTTCTATGAATATTAGGTCACAGTGCATGTTTTACACGACTTAACACGACGCCATGACATCGCAGATAGACGACCTTTCTTTGGAAGAACATGCTCAAGCCACGTCCGCTGCGGCATCCTCCACGGCTCAATCACCTCGAATTCTAAACACCATGGAAACAAACATCTGTGTCGGCCACATGAATCGAGAAAAGATCGCAAAAATCAATTCTTCGGGTGAAAGGAAGGCAAATTGCTTACTACCGAGATGAAATATGAATGCAAGTGCCAGTACCAATGCATGTACCTTTCAAGGCGAAGACAATTTGGACCAACATACATCTAGAGACGCAGCGGCTTCGCAAATATCAAGCCGATTTGCGAAACTTCCGCCATCTGAAGATACAGTTATTATCGGGAGAAGCAATGCGAATTAACTCGTCTCATCAGTGAAAGTGCTCGCATTGAAGAGTTTGGCAATGCTTGTGTTAGCCAATCGTCCATGCCGCTATCAAAGAAGGAGTTGGAATTCCTGCGCATGCGTTAAACATAGTAGTTTTTGCCTAGTCTGCAAGTGAGTTGTACTGTCCTTTGTTGTGTTACCTTGTCAGTAGACATGTGCTTAAAAAACTTGAGAAAGTGAGGGTAAAAAGTGGCGTCCGTTTCGGAAATAAATTGTTGGAAATTAGCACCTGTGAGTGTCTGTTTTCTCTTCGACATCCGTGTGTTTTTGCACTACAAAAAAAACTGCAACAATGTATGGGCCATTGCTTAAGGAGGTATGAGTCATTCATTGTCTTACGTGACGGACACATTTAATAACAGAGGCGATACGCGAATGTGTATGCTTGCCTATATCACCACGATGACCATGGATTAGGACAATAAATGTCTTCGTACCTTTGTTTAATACTCTAGGTCACCTCTGTGTCGTGAGCTAAACAGCTTCGCTGGCCTTCCATAGTCACATGGTGGAAGGGCTCTGGATTTTTGTTATGTATGTTTTTTATATATTTTGCCTTGGTGCAAGACATGTTCATGGCACTTCATATCAATCTTAGAAAGGAAGAGATGAGATCACCGAGTGGATTTACGTTCAAATCTCGCGCTCTGCGAGTAGTAAGCGTGCTCACACAGCGACATAAGGACATTCTATGAACTACGCGCCTTCAGAGGGCCACACTAATTGAGTGAAATGAAGCAAGACACGAATATTCATGTTCTATAAGGGGCACACAAGTATAACTCCAGGTTCGCAACGTTGACTCTAACTCAAGTGGTATTGTTCGATAAATTTGCATTTTCCCCCGATCTTCATAACTCAGAAAAGAAAAGATATATGCAGATCGAAGGCACATTCTGGGACTGATGTAAAGCGAAACTTTACAGGAGTGGCTAATTAAACTATGTTCACCAAAATGCAATGCGTACATTTGTGTTGATTTTCGACATATGCAATGCCTAACCTGAAGGAATTAAAAAAATAGAAGAAAGCAGCTACCTCCCCAATTTCAGTTTCTGCTTTATTATATTTATTGAGTTTTATTATGCGATCCCTAACATCTTAAGGAGGGGGGCCTCACTTTTAAGGGACATCACGAATAGGCCGAAGAAAATGGTCTCGATTCTGCCAACAGTCGTCTTGTTCACTGAACAGTGATTTTCAATTTATCACCCGAGTAACTTGATAGTATTGGTCCTGAAGTTCAGGGTACGGTGACTTTAGTGTTTTATTCCTCAAATGTCCCAGGACATTCGGCCGATAGCCGTCCTTCGCAGGCTGTCAGACGTTGAATCACGCCTCTAATTACATTAAAGAAGGTGGATGAAATCTGTACGTTCCTCGGCCTATTCAGGTGCTGCATCTTCATCATCCGTCTCATAAACACAAGACAAACTTCAGCGCATTCGACATCATGTGACAACAGGCCTGTTTTACAATCTTCTCTGAAACACTGCATGTTTAGCTCAAGGGTGGAAGAATGATATGAGTGCATGATTTATGGAATCATTTTGAGATAGGTCGCACCCCTGTTGAGTGCACTATGTTTTTAGTTTATTTTACTTATAAAAATACTTACAGCATCCTTAAGGCATTATTGTAAGGGATAAACTGCAATGTCATGCATTTCTACAGAAATATAAAGCAATGCAGACAAAGACAAAACATTTCGCTATTCTTCTTAACGAAAACTAAGAAAAGCAAAAAAAAAATATACAGGCAACATCAAACAATCAAGCACTACCGACACAATTCTAAGATCGGTCATATATTGTAGGAGGAAGTTCACTAACGCGACCGGAAAATAAGAGAAAGCTGCCACAACAACATTGTGCGGCAGTTTGTTGGGGTCGTGCATGGGGTGCGGTAAACATGCATGCTGAAAACCTTAAGTCTAGAGGCACATACCTTTATGGGACAATCTGTGTGCATAGAGTGATGGTTCCTGCAGCGAAACGCACAAGTATCAGCGCTTACTTGCTCAGTTGCGAAGCAAACAGTGATGGTTTACGTTAGAACACCATGCTCTGTAGCTGCTAGGCTGTGGATTCAATTTAACGAATCGGCGCTTACCGGCGCAGTGCTCTCCCCATGGTGCAAGTTGAGTATTTCTTGCTGCATGGAAGTGCACTTAACTAAACGCATGAGTCTCTCTCTGACGGAGGGGTTGCTGGGACGCAATATTTGTGAGCAACGTGCGCCGCACGAATGCGGCTTTGTGGCTTACCGTGGAGAAAGACTCACCGACGATTACGATACCCCTAATGCAAAATTTGAGCACCGCTGTATACGCGTTTTCATTCGGCGACGTATTGAGGCAAAGACTTTGAGAGAGACATGTAGCAGTAGTAGAGTCGGCGATGGTCGAAAATCTGACGTGCGGGTCAAGCGCGTCGGTTTTATACATGACTCGTCGAAAGTTACAGAGTATCGCTGATTACCGCGTGGCTTCGAGAAAGCACTACAAAATTTTCGGCGCGCATACACTCAGATAAAAAAAGAAGGATTTGGTGACAACAGCCAGCGCACCCGCGCTTAGATGGTGGCTCCGGTCAGCATGGATGTTACAGGAATTACAGAAATGACGAACTTGAAAGGTGACTGATATATGCCTTAACTGAAGAGAGCGCTAAAGTCACAGACGAGTGAGCATAGAATGCCCGCTCTGACTGATATGTTATATTTCGTACGCGCCAAAATTTATGGCAAAACGACACTCGGCACGAGGGAAGTTGCGAAGGGACGGAGCAGTCCCCGTAAGCTTGAAGAAATAGTGAGACGCTTCGATCTTGAATCCTCCCAATAAATGCTTGCGATTCTCCAGAAATGTCCGATGATGGAAGCACGGCGCAGTAGAAAAAGAAATGGAGCTCTTCGTAGGTTTTCAGCTTACTGCGTCCACAAAGGCAACAAGGAAGGCAATGTTTCTTAAATAAAGGAAACAAAAGAAAAGAAAAAGCATATTGCGCGCGGCTTACTTTGTTCACTCACATGTTCTTTTTTTTTTTCGGGAACGGTATCGAAATCCGCGCGGACTCCGCAGATTTGGAGGCGTATACTCGCTCATATCTGCCTCTCGAGGGACGGGATTTTGTGCTATCGGCTAATCTTTGTTTACGCGGCTGTCGCCGATAGTGCGCAGCCACGGACGACAACGGCGCGCACTCGCACTGCGTCGTTGACGGCGAAACAAGCGGGCGGGGAGTGGGTTGGAAGATGCGCGCGGATAGCGCGGGCGGGCGGCGCCGTAAAGCGGGCAGGACAGGCACTCAGCCTCTCTCGTCTCTCCGGATTTCCGCGACATTCAGCAGCGAACAAGCGCTTGCGCTGCCAGCCTGCGGAGTGCGTGTGTGTACACTGGATGGAACTTGAGAAACCGGATTACGTTAGGCAGAGAGTGAGACACGCGCCAGCGTCAAAACTACGCCGCCGCCGCCTCGCCGACACGCGAATGGGAGGCCCACCTCCCGGATCCAGAGAACCGGAAAAAAAATAATAATGAAAAAAAAAACGTAATGTAAAGAGGTGTTCGGTAGAGCGCACTGCCTTATCGAAGCCTAAACGCAGATATATAACTGCCCTCGCGACAGACAAACTAACGGACGCTCCTCGTGAGCGAACCAAATAAATTGCATAGCTCCCCTAAGCAGTCTATCAGAAGACCGCTTCCGGGAGGGCTAGAAGAAAGGGCTCTAGAGTGTGGGAGGGAAGCGGCGAGACGCACAAACGGTGGGGGAAAAACGGGAGCGAAGAGTACGGGCTGCGTAGAGGCGCGGCGCGGGGCTCCGATGAAAGCGAGGACATCGCTCGTGTCAAACTCGGAGCCTCCCTGACTGAAGTCGATGAGGCGACGCGCTTATCCGCTCTATACGCCCGTACATTCTACGGCCTGGCAGCGCAACCGTCGTCTCTCCCTCTCACGACCTCTGCTACGCGCCCGTCGTTCGAACCCTTCGCACTCTTTTAAAAGATCGACGAGAAGCAGGCGCGGGTCTGCTGCTCCGACACATTTTCGTGTCAGGCAGGCGCGAAAACTTTTGTCTCTCTTTGCTTGAGATTTCTTTTCTGTTTTGTTTTTGCTCACATCACCCCCTTCCCCGTTTTTTTTTTTGAATTCTTAACAGAGAAAGAGGATTGAAAAAGAAAATTTAGTTTTCATCTCTTGTCCGGCATTTAGTAGGCTGACTGAAAGGCGCTCACGGAGGAGCCCCGCGCTATCCATCTGTGAGGCACGTTCTGCCGTAGCCAGCAAGGGCGTTGCGAGATCGCCAGATCGGCTCTTTTTCTTGCAGTTTATTTTCTTTTTTTTTCCACGAGCTCTTCACCCCTAAACTCAACTCTGCGACCGGTTCGTCGAATGTGGGCTCAGCGCACTGCCCCGTCCACAGCATAAAAGGCGTCGCCTGTTTTTATCTTTGTCGTATGTTCTTTAGATTTCAATTTTTATGCTTCAATTTCAATTTTATGCGTTCAGTAAACTTAGTGCGCCTCTTTCCTTTCTTGTTTTTTTTTTTGCAGACAATCCGCTGTTTCATTATTTTTTACTTTGCTTTGTCGCGAAACGATGAGTAAACAAAAATCGTCGTCGTGGGCAGTGACAGACGCAGAGAGAAGGCGAATATATATATATATATATATATATATATATATATATATATATATATATATATATATATATATATATATATATATATATATATGTAATGAAGAAAGTAGGCGGTAAACTGCAAGGCAGGCTGAGAGAGATTTCCGCGATTTTTAAACAGACGCGCGAGTGAAAGGCAACTGGGAGAACGAAAAGTTTGAGATCGTGACGGACCGAAAGGCGGCTGCATTATTGCGAACGTTGTGCCGCGCTTCCTTTTTTTATCCGTCTCTTTTATTCGACCCTGCTGTTCTTCTCGAGCTTCCACGTTGCTTTCCTTTAGTTTGTTTTCCCGTTTTCCCGTCAAAAAACAGCGTTGGACAAAGTATCACGTTTTCTGACGAGAGGATGTAAACCTGGCTTCCCCGTTCGCTAGAAGTAAACTTTTCCACTACGCCGAAATCGCCTTGCCACTTAGACGCGGCACGGCGTTTACGTCTCGACGACGATTTTATATCGTTATTGTCGGGTATTAATGCTTTGTCGCTCGGGCTTTACGATTATCACAATGCTGGCGCTCTCGGAGCACCACTTCTCTTGTTTGACATACTGGTTTTCGGACCCTATTGCATAAAGGGAGGGAGAGAATAGGTAGCTCCTTGCTCTAGCATGCAAACGAAATGTTACAACCTATAACAGTGCAATTAAGCACGAAGTTGGCGCAGCAGGTGGAGTGAAGTAAAAAAAAAAGAAGAGAAAGTTTTGTCGTGGCCAAAATCCAGAGCCTGAAACTGCCTGGTGTACTTCGGCCGCCGCGCATGAAGTTTTAAGTTATATTTACTTATTTCGCGGTGCATGAAGGCCACGAAGGAATTCATCTTCTTGCTGTATTCGTCGTCTAGAAATATTTATCGCTGGCTGTAAACGTATACTTCTGCCCATATTACAGCGAAGCTGTAATATGCCCATGCGCATGCGTGAAAGAAAGAGAGAAAGAGAGAGAGGCGCGTGATTCGCTGCGCCAGTAGTGACGTCGTTGCTCTCCGTCGCAGCTGAGCGCGCGCGCAGCAGTTTCTCTCCGGCTCCGGAATGGGTCGGCCACTCGTCATACGCACTCCACAGGAGCAGGCAGCTTTCGATCGCAAACGCCGAGAGCAAAACCGGGAACGAGCTCGTCTACGCCGTACCGATGCTGCAACCCGGGCACATGAAGAGGAACGTGCAGTCGAGCGCAAGCAACAACTGCGTACCGAGGATTCGGCAGCCTGCCAAGCCGTCGCTTCAGGAACTGTCCGCATTAACACAGTGGTAAACACCGGAGCCGCATGTTTAAGCTTCGCTTGTTAACCATCTGTACGGAGTGTTTTTGGGCGGTGATATTTATTCTTTTCCACGACTGCCGTCGCGTCACACGTAGCACGCCACAAACTATACATGCTTGATTATTCGGCCTTGGTGAGTCAGAACCACACAAGCTATAAGAGGTGTGATTTAGGCGCTATTCGGACAAGGTCTGACCACGTGAGTTTGCGTAACAAGTTCCAAAATCTTGATTCACTACAGTGTCTGCAATCACCCACCAACGCCCGTAATCGAAACTGTATGATCCTGCTTAGCGCCTCCACTTCATATAGAGTAAGGTACCGCAGCAGGTTCTGGTCGAGCCATCATTGCGTTCAGTGGGCGTAAAGGTCACAGCACGCTGCTGAGTGAGGCTATACTGAAGGTTTAAACTAGCAGCGTCAAACATGCGACCTTGCATACGCATGCTTCTTCGGAAGGCAATTATCGCGACGGCTTAGCGGCTATATGGTTCGGCGCTGCTTAGCACGAGGTCGCGGGATCAAATCCCGGCTGCGGCCACTGCATTTGTACAGGGGCAGAGTGCAAATATGCCCATGTCCCGTGCATTGGGGGCACGCTAAAGATCCTCGGGTAGTCAAAATTAATCTGGAGTGCCCCACTTCGGCGTGCCTCATAATCAAATCGTGGTTTTGGCACGTAAAGCCCCAGAGTAAATTTATTCTTTGGAAGGCAATAACATGCACGTCTTGGAATCTATGTGAGGCGAAGCTTTGGTGAAGCAGTTAAAAGAATAGTATAAATTTGCCTATTCGACTCCTGCGTCTATGGTGTAAAGGAAACTGGCACACGAGCATGTGCTCACACGCAGCTGTGTTACGCATTGAGACGCATGCGGCGATCATCTCAAAGAGCTAGTCAGCGTTTTCGCAATAAATGTATAGGTGCAAATGCGCAGGACATGTTGTTATAAATAAGCTAAGAAATGCTGCTGAAACCAAGCATTAAGAGTTTTTGTTTCTTCAAGCTGCACAACGGTACTCTTCCAGTAAAGAGAGAGAGAATAAAATTTACAGAAACAGAAAAAAGGGCACACGAGCGTGGGTAGCTCCTCCGCTCTGCATTGAGTGGTACTCTCAGTCCAGGAGTCCAGCTGCTTTAGCTTCTCTTTTCGCTCGGTTGAGCAGTCTGACTTTTCCGTCGAGTCGGAGCTGGACAGCACTGCCTCCTATTTCCATGCGCTGGGGTGTGCTATGGGTGTGAGCTCTGGTGCGCTTGGGGAAGCCTATACCACGGGGTAAAGCGCTGCGCATTGATGGCAATGGTGGAATTTATAGGAATACAGCGTATAGTGTATGGCATGGTAAAGACTCAAGTGTGTATATGCGTTTGTTTCGAGACGTGGTTAGAACAAAAAGGCCTTGTTCTACAATGCACCATAAACCACATTTTTTTTTCAAAGCGCCTGAATCTAAACTGTAGGAAAGAAGCCAAGGATAACACCACACAGAATCACGTAGTTGCAGTACCAAGCTATGTCAATGTGCCTTATAATTTGATAATGATCCTGGGTCTTCCTTGTATATGGAAGACCACGAACGCCGATGTTAAAACTTTGTCGAAAGTACCAACTACGTACCAGAAAATTATCAATCGCTTCCAGATTTACCTGAATGGCTGGAAATTCTTAATGTTTTCGACTCACTCAAGAAATTTTATTCTGTAATCAGATACAAGGTTTGCAGATAGAATTTAAATGTGTTCTGTTGTATTCTATATTTGTCAAACTAGGTAATAAAAGAAACGAATCTGACCTAATAGTTAGACAGTCGGGCTGCTGTTCTGAGGGACTGATGTTCGATCCTACCATAGGGTCTGCAATTCAATTTTATTTTAGGTGCGAACTACTCAACAAGGCAGCAGGAGAACCCAACAGTCACTGTCAGAAAAGTATGAGAGGGGTTTGCAGAAAGAAAGTCACGTGACATCAAGAGTGATGTCACGTACCGCGCAAGAGTGACAGACTGTAACTCACGATGTGTGGGCCATGTTATGTGCTCTCTCTATCTCTTCTCCCCATCTTTCATCCCCCCATCCCGCTCCCATGTATAGGGTAGCAAACGGGTAAGCTTAACTGGTTAATCTCCCTGCCTTTCCTTCTCCACTTTTTCCTTCTTTCCTCCGCCATTCCAATTGTGAAAAAACCTCCTACTCGCACGTGGCACCGTAACATTTCTTCCCGTCGGTTAAAACCATCTATAAGTTGTAATCTCATATGTTGGTCCATGGCATATATGGGTCCATGGCTGGTTGATAAACTCCGGTGTGTTCCATTTCCTTAGAGTAATAATATGAGCAAGACAGCTAAAGTGCCGCGCTGCATCGTTCTTGACAATGGTATCGAGGTGTTTTCACATTCACCATATGCCTCACGGGCAGCTTTGCCAGCCGTTTCATTGCCAGTATTATTGCAGTGCACAGGTATCCACTGAAATAAATGTCGTGGCCTCTGTCCGCCGCTTTGTGGTAGCGTAGCCGTATCTCTGCTACCAGTTTTTCATGTGGGCTGCGGTGCAGAGCTGATAAGAGTGATTGCATGGCTGCCGCTGAGTCACAGAATATAGCCTACTGACTTGGCGACTGTTGCTGTACGTAAAGCACTGCGCTACGAATATCGGAAAGTTCGGAGCCTCTCGATGTTGTGACGTGGCTTACCTTCAACTTTTTGCTTGATGGACATGTACGGAATGACTACCGCACCAGTATAGCTGGTTAGAGTGGAAGAGCCATATGTATAAATGTGAACTCGATTGGAGTATGAATCATGCACTGGATCTAGAGCGGATTGATTTAGGCCGCAAGTTGGCAAGTCTGACTTCTTTCCAACTCCTGGAATGGAAAGCCGCACTTGTGGCTGCCAAAGACACCCCAAAGGACAAGGTGATCTTGCAGCAGGCGTGCAATCAGATGGAAGAGAGGATTGGCACGAGGCTACAATGCCCGAAAAAAGCAAGGCGTTGGGACTGGAATCAGGAAAGGTGATGAAAATATTTTCAAAGCCTCTCTGTGGCGATATACGTACTGATGGGATGTTCCCTGGCGATGTCAATTCTGGCGGCTGTTGAAGCGCACCGCGGTAGACCCAGACAGCTTCTAAGCACTTGAGATTGCATGCTCTCAAGCACTCTGAAATTTGTCCTCCGGGTGATTGACAGCACCGGAGTACTGTAATGCAAGAAACCCACAAAGAGCGCTTTGTGCAGTTGAACCATAGAACACAGCGGTGGTCCCCATGCTTTCCCAACGATGGCTTCGAAAAGGTGACTGATCAAAAGGAGTCTCTTCCTTACGTTGTATATAGGGGGGCTCTAGGAGAGGTCGCGGTCGACAATGATCCCTAAAAATTGATGGGTTCTCTTGTACGAGAGAGGCTGGCCATCAATAGACAGCGGGTGCCCAGTCATCAATTTGCACGTGAAGGCTACTAATGCGCATTTTGCTGTTGAGATGCCGAGGCCATCTCTCTGAAGATCAGCAGACGTCAGCATCACAGCCTTTAGGTGAAGCCCAGATGCAAATGTTATATGCGTAACTTGGCAGACTGACCGACTGTGGCAGGGACTCATCCATCCCAGTCAGAGCTAGGTTGAAGAAAACTGGGTTCAAAATGCCAGCTTGTAGAACTCCACTCTTGATGTACTGGTCGGTAGTTTGACCATCCTCAGTGACTACACAGAAACTCTTTCGGGTCAGGTAGCTTTGAATCCACCGAAAAGTGCGGCCTCCGATTTCAGCAGCCACGAGTGGGTCAAGAATGGCTTCGTGAGAAACATTATCATAAGCGCCCTTCACGTCTAAAGATAGCGTTATGGAGAGGCATATCGGTAGTTTTTGTCGTTGAATCAGGGACAAAAGATAAATTATGTTGTCAGTCGACGAATGATCACGTCGAAAGCCTGTCATCGTGTCTGCATAAACTTTATAATGTTAAAGAAACCACTCGAGGCGCGTGAGGATCATTCCTTCAGTCAACTTGCCAACGCAGCTGGCGGGAGCAATAGCCCAATGTGATGTTAATTCAAAGGGAGACTTTCCTTGCTTTAGAATTGGGACAAGATGGTTACGCTTCCAGTCAAAGAGAACCGTCCCTCCATGAAACGTTAAAATGACGCAGCAGGATCCGTCTTCCTTCATGGTCAAGGTGGCCTAGAGCAACGTGCGTTATATTGTCGGGTCCGGGCGAAGAGATACGCCTGCAAATGGCTAGAGCAGCCTGCAGCTCTTCCATGGAGAAACATTCGTCCATTACTGAATCTTGCATGAGTTCAAGATCCTTTAGTAGCACTCTCTTACCTGAAAGTGTGTCACAAAACTCTTCTCCAACATCTACTTCCCTACAGCCTTGGTGGAGAGCTGGTGCCTTAAAGGGGTGGCGTTGCTGAGAAGAAGAGCAAAGACTCTGAAGAGTTCGCCAAACGCGAGAGAAAACTTTGTGGGGATCCAACGAGTTGCAGGATGATTTACATCATACGTTGTTTAATTTCACCATGGCACTACTGTTTTTCTGTGCGCGTCTGGCCTCCCTAAGGTCTAGCATCGACTTCGTGCATCTGTATCTGCTCTCGGCGCGCCGACGTACTTCACGAAGCCTTTCTATTTCAGTATCAAAGTTAGTGCGAGTAGCTTACAATGAGATGCAGCGCGTTGCAGCATGCATCGTATTCGCACTCACAAGCTCTATGCTAAGTGCAAGGCCGCCCTTGCATTTGGCGTTCACAGAGACTTGACATCTGGGCCAAATAATTGTTCGAGAAGCCAAATGGGTAGACATACTACTCAGACCTTTGATGGGAACGTAAGTAGGAATATGATCCCTTCTATGTGTTTTCAAGTCAGTAAACCAGTAGATTCTCGAAGTAAGGCATCGTGACGCCAAAGTAAGATCTAGGCAGCTGCTGTACGACGGTCCATTCAAGAATGTTTGGCTGCCGTAGTTAAAAAGGAAGAGGTCATAGACCGAAGCAAAAGATACAAGAGTCCTGCCTCTAAAATTGGTTCTTGTGCTTCTCCAAAGTGGGCGATGAGCGTTAATATCTCCTGTGGTTATCCAAGGACCGGAAGGCATCGTCAAAACATTTTCAAGCCTTTTGCAATCTAAACGACTCGATAGGGAAGTGTAGCTTGCGACGAGTGTGAAGGAGAGCATCTTCTTCTTTATGCTAAGGTACACACACTGGTTGTCGTCAAGGGTAGGCGCGGCCTAGGCCACGTAGGTGGGCGCTTTGCGAGCATAAACGAGGACGTTGATACTTTTGTCACACATGACGGAAAGAAAAGCTCAGTATCCTGACAATCTGAGGATATTTTACATGTTTGGTGCACCGATCACTAGCACCGAGAATCAATGTACGTATGCAAAGCGACAAAAATCGGAAATACGTGATTTCAGGCCTCTCGCATTCCAGTGAAAAATTTAGGCGTTCTTGACTTCTTCAAAGGGTTGTTTTTGCGTAAGTGTGCGAGTCGTGTTTCTAATGCAAGCTTTGTAAGCACCTCCTTAAGTATACTTCACTTTTTCTTGTTTCGGGGGCAATTTTTCGACGGGGCTTCATGTGAGCCTTCGAAGTTTCTGCACTTAAATACAGTCGCTTGGCTGGATTGCGTGGTGTGTGACTCAGCGCAGCGCGCACACACTGCCGCATTATTAGAGAGACCTATGATGAGACCCAACCGAAGGCACTTGTGACACTGCAGAGGTTTCGGAATGGACGGTTTTACGGGGGGGGGGGGGGGGGGGGCGAAAGTGGCCCACCTTGACATTAGATTTTATATTGTCGCCCTTACAAGCTATCTTCTCACACCGTGAATTGCCTATTCGAGAAGATAGCATGATGGTACCATCAGGAGTGGTTGCCTTGACTAGGATTCGGTTTAGCAACGTCTACGTCGTAGTTGAAGACTGTTGCTGTATCATTATTCAACTGCAATGTGGGAGCGCACTCTGATCCTGTTCAAATCGGTTATTGCATGCAAGATGTCAAAAGCGACTGAATGCACGGCGTTAATGGCAAGAATGCTTTGCGAGTCGTAATTCTTATAAAGGTTACTTCATTCGGCACTAATCTTTCAAGGGAGGTGAAGAGAGCTTGCCTATTCAGGTGCAGCAGTTTGTCCGAGGGAACCACCACAATGAAGAGTATGACGGCGCTCGGGGACAGCTTGTGTTCTGTAATGTAGACGTACTTGAAGGCTAATGTGTCCTGAGGCTTCTCTGCTTCACCTTGTGGTTTCTCACGGATTCGTCCTCCGAGTCTTCTCCGCTGGACGAGTAGAGTCCGGCGCTGTGACTAGTGGTATCACCCAGTTCACTGTTACACTTCGGCGATGACACCACGGAACGCGAGGCCAAGTTTGGAGAAGGTGGGGCTGTGTCCACTTCCATCACTGCCGGCGGGGCACAAATGTCCCCCGGATAAACGATGGAAAAGCCAAAAAATCTGCAGGAGATGGGAAGGCTTGCTTTGGTTTTGTTTGGTGCGTACGGATATGGCTCAACCCACCACGGTGAATCGGTCATGACACAGGCACCAGTAGGCAAAGAGGGAAGAATACTTAAATAGAATTTTGTAATTTAAAAATGACAGTAACTGAATAGTAATCGTTGTTATCAATTTTCAGGCTGTATTATTTTAAAAGTTCAAGTTTTAAAAGTATAAGGTAATGTTTTTGTATTGATATTAAGGAAAGTAAAACAATGAAATTAACATGGCAGTCTCTTTGTTTCACTGGCAAAGTAAAATATGGCATCACCTACGTTCCTATAGCAGTGTCCTAGTGCCGACGCCCTAAGAGACAGCATCACAGGAAGCGTAATGACCAATACAAGTTGGCAAAGTGGACATTCTAAATGTCGTTTTCTGTGCACGTTGAACCTACGACACTCTATAAAGAAGCGTTCCATAGTTGCAGGTTCTTTGCAATAAAACATTGATGGGAAGGTGCTAAGCCAGACCTGTGGGAATAAACATTAAGTATTCGTATTCGGCAACGCAATCTCGTGAATGCAAATTGAAATTTTCTTGTTGAACACCATGTGCTGTGCCAAAGGAATCTAAGGTGCTGAAAATCGGTGTTATTTAATACACATGATTTATGATGTTCTTATTGAGCTAAATCTTTTTAAATATTGCAGCCGTGGTGTATGCCGAAAGTTTTAGGATCCTCAGTACCGCGCTTTTAAGAGATGCCGTTGCTAGTGCATCAGCTGACTCGTGTAAAGTGAGTCACATGTGTCCTGGTACCCTTAACAAATAGATGAGGCGTAAATGTTGGGGGATAGATGAATAAACTTCTCGTAGTAGGGTAGATGGAGTTGGCACTGTTAGAGCAGAACAAAGGGATAAGGAGTCGCTTATGACTACGGGTGAATAAATAGGTGTTGGAAGTTTTCGTAGCGCTAGAGTGATAGCCAATAACTCTGCCTGAAATAGTGGTGTAAAGTCGGGCCGTCGAAGAGAGAAAGACCAGTTTAATGATGGCGAAAGAATGCCCATTCCTGCCGTCTCTTTACTGACAGAAGCATCTGTGGCTATGACTGTAGTTATAGGGAGGTTTTTAAGGTGGTCATCTAACACCCCTTTTTGGTAACTCATGGCCAGAAGCTTAACGTTGTTAGGAAATCTATTATCGAATTCAACGCTTACTGTCGCAGTAGGTAAATTTGGGAAAAACACATCACGGATTGTTTCTGTCAATGGTTCTAATAGCTTCTGTGCAAAACCTACTTGGGAACGATGCAGTCGAGACCATTGATTCGCAAAGAAGGTAGTCGGCTCTCGAATGAACACATAGGAGGAGCGTCTCTGGGGAGAAGCATAGATATTCAGTAATATCTGGGCTGGTCAGTACTGGAATCGAGTTTGAAAAGAAGGCAGGTGAGTTTCATAATAAAGAATAATAATCGTTACAAATTTTGAAAGGTCGAGACATAGAAGTAATGATTCGCGGTCTAAAAGAACGAAATGACATAACCTAAGGCAGGGCCTTGAGAAAGTAATACGCAACCAAAGTATAACATCAGGCGGACACACACACAATAAATCATTAGCGGAGTATCCCTAGCTGTGCATACCAAAATGACTGTTGCTGTCTCTTCGTAATGAACCAACAGCCCGCGCTCCTTTTGATGCGATGTATTGTAGATGTGTCCTCCAATTAAGCTTTTCTGTATAAATCATTCCCAGATATTTTTATCAGTGTACCAGTGGAATTATTTCCTGATCATACAGCAGTGTTTTAAGGAAAGAAAAAACTAAGGGCAAAACTATGATTGCACTTTTGTTTACCTTTTGCGACATATGTATTCCTTTAAGATTCATTTCAGTATGATTCATGTATGACTGTTGTGCTTTATAAAGACTACGTATATCGTTTGACACCGAAAAGAAACCTACATCATCCGCGCATGCGTATACCTGCACATCACGGTGAGTCAGTACATGACTTAGTAAAATATTATTTAAAACGGGGGAGAGCACTGCGCCTTGCGGAACACCCCTTGTCTGTTTGTAACATTGACAAGACACACCGTTTTGATAGGAAAAAAGCGCCGGTCAATCAGAGACACATTTGGTCGTCATTATCGGTTTGCAAAGAGAGCTTCGCTTTAATGCCGGACGCTGCAGTTGTCATCGGCCTGCTCAAATCATCATTACTCTCAGGCAAGTGGTGGGCTTACCACACGGAATCACGCCAGGTTAAACCGTCAATGGACACCCTGGCAAAAAAAAAAATTACTACCGACCGATCGTACATCGTGATTATTACTTCCAGGGTTATTTTCGCACGTCAGTAAGGATAGAAAGAATGAGGGAAAAGCGAAAGCCTAGGTAAAACATCGATATTGGGCCCTTGATTATATGTCCTGATAAAACAGACCGCAAGGGTACAAAGGAATTGTAAAATTGTTCAGCTGTGGTGCATTGTACTGTAGCTAAAAGTTTATGAAAAGAAAACGACGATGTGTGGAGTAGACAGACATGAGCTATCAGTATAATATTCAATGTTATTCATAAAGGCAAACCAACAAGTTAACCAATCAACCAATCATCAGTAAAAGAAAACCAAACCAAACGAAACCTTATCGCCTTAATTGTTTGTCTGGACTGGTCACGGATCCGTCTTTTGGTGCTGTACGCAGACGTTTCTTACATACTAGAATCAGTGAAAGAACGCGTGAAATAGGTTTGATGTATTTGATTGTTCTGCACTTGTCCGTAGAAACTTCTGCGAGTCATCAGACGGAACTGCCTCCCGCTTTATTTTTTCTCTCAGATGGAACGACGCCGATTGAACGGCGGTATTCACATACCAATGGGGCGCCCGTTAAGTTTAGGCAGAGGTGCTTTTATTTACCTTTACCTATTGCAAACTTTGTAATAAAAATGGCAGCCTCGAACTCTGAACCATGCTGGATTATATTCGTGGGACCGAATTCTATATGTTAGGGAGCACTCCCTCTTAAATAAGTCGTCTGGGCTACGTAGAAAGCTTATTAATGAGTTTGCTTCCCATCCTTAGCGAACGTTCAAGCTTAATGTGGCTGGCATTGGCGATGGTAAATGCTAGTCAAACGCTTTTGTATGGAGCCAAGCTTGTTAACTAACGTTTCATTTCCTCGAATATTCTGCACGAGCGCATAGTACGCCTGGTTAGTAAGAATATTGAAGCGCGTATTGGTAGCAGAAAGGCACGTAATAAATGCCTTTCTAACTTTTTGCAACTGTGCACAAAGTGACCTAGTTAGAAGAAGACATCTATCCCAGCAATCACTTATTGCAAAATATTATCTGCTGCATGTGATCGCGCTACGGGAGGCAGGGAACACTTACTGACCTTACCAAGGATGCCTGGTTTAACATTCCCGCCTCATTTATTGCATCGGCTCACGCTAAGTATTCTTCTATTGGGGGAGCTGTAATTACTTCCGGGAAGTAAAATACATTTCTATGCACGCATTTAGTTTCTGAAGGGCATCGCGGTCACTGACCATGTCTGATGTATAATCCGACGTTTCGCAACCGCGCGCGGGTTCCTTGTTTACTGAGTTGGACAGGAAATCATGGTCACTTATGTAGCGAGCACGTTATTTAATGAACGTGCGTAAATGGCAGGCATAGTCCCTGGTGTCCGGTTCATCGTAGCTGGCGTTGATTGAATGATTAGCGATTCTAGCAGCCGCCGGGATGACATGTTCTTTTGTTTGGCAACAACAGTGGCATTGTCCCAGTCAATCTTGTGGCTATATTCCTGCGCTTTCTCTGCAATGGCGTTCGTCGTGTGACTATTATTTCTTATGTCACGTTTATGTTCTTTGCAGTCGGCAAACACATGGCACGGCGATAGGATCGTCAATACTGGTTGCCACGGCCAATTTAGTAATGGAAGCCTTGGAAGGAAAGGTGCTGCCACATTCAACCCGGCACCTAAAGTTTTTTATGGCTACGTTGATGACTGCTTCTGTATTTTGAAGAAGCAAGACATCTAACGCTTCCTGCAGTGCCTGAACACCCAAAAGCGCACATACAATTTACCGTTGAACATGAGAGGGACAACTTGTTGCCTTTCTTGGATGTACTGGTTGGTCGGGATGGGTTCGCCCTCGCCTTCTCAGTATACAGGAAGCCTACATACACAGATTGTTACCACAGGTTTAATTCTTGTAATCCTGTCGGCCACGTCCGTAGTGTCGTCCCTGATAACACGCGCCATACGCGTCTGCTCAGGCGACAATGCAGTGAAAAAGGAGTTACGGAAGATCCACCGTCAGTTAACCCGCAACGGCTACCCTAGTCGTTTCATATGCAGGGCCGAGAAGCGGATATTAGAGCCAAGCTCCGAGAACAACACAACAATCTATGCACGTGCAGCCATCCCTTACGCTTAATGAAGCAGCGGGGCACTGTCGCACGTATCTTCAAAATACGACTTGTGCATTGCCCCCATTCCGACCAGCAAGCTCCGGGACCAGCTAATGAATGTGAAAGGCAGGGTACCTGTTGAATCATTCCCAGGAGGAGTGTATAAGATATGTGCTGATTGCCGCAAAGTATATATTGGTGAAACAGGGAAATACTCCAGACGACTCAAGGACCATAAACGTGACGTAAAAAATAATAGTCACACGACGAACGCCATTGCAGATCCTGCGCAGGAACATAGTCACAAGATTGACTGGGACAATGCCATTGTTGTTGCCAAAGAAAAGAGCCTGTTATTTTGGCGGCTAATAGAATCGCTAATCATGCAATCGACGCCAGCTACGGGGAACCGGACACCAGGGACTATGCCTGCCAATTACGCACGTTCGTTACAATACGTGCTGGCTGCATAACTGACGCGGTTCCGAAACGTCGGATTATACATCCGACTTGGTCAGTGACCATGATCCCCTTCATTCCCATGCCTGACCACATGAACTTTCGTCGAACCCTTGATTATGCATTTAGTTTCCCTTCTCGAATTGAATTCTGGTATTTTACGTGCCCAAACCTCGATTTTATTATGACGCACTCCGTAGTGGGGGACTCTGGATTAATTTTGAACACCCGGGGGTTTTTTGCGTGCCCCTAATGCAGGGGATACGGACGTTGTCGCATTTCGCCCCCTTCGAAATGCGGCAGCCGCGGCCGGCATTCCAAGCGGTGGCCTCGGGCTTAGCAGCGGAACATAATAGCCGCTTAGTCACCGTGGCGCGTGCTTCTGTTCTCGTCAAAATGGGCAATCACATTCAATGCGGCTATGATCGTTAGCTGGGCTAGCGCTTTAGATTTATGTGCTCGAGTTATGGTAATTTTCATCTGTTAGACACAGGATTGCGGTTACTAAATGTGCGATGAGTATTTACCTTTTCTTCGACTGAAACTTATGCATGCGGAAGGCCTCCACAACTTTATTTAAACACGCGTCTATACCATACAGCAAGCTGCGTAAAAAAGAAGAAAAAATGGCTTTTGTGTTTTTTCTCATGTACAAGTTAGGAAAGCCGACGAAGTTGCAACGAACGTTCTACACACAAATATCTAACGAACATATTTTTTATTCGCTTCGCAAAATTTTCACTTCTGATCAGCTTTTCCAAATAGAAAAATTGAAATAAAAACAAGAAAAAAGAATATTTATTCATCGATTGACTGATTTGATGGTGCTGGACATGCACGCGCACTCACAGAACACACACCAACGCATCCACACAAAAACACGCGCACAGGTTTCCCAACCACAGACTCGCGCGCGCACGCAAGCACGCACGCAAACGCACGCGCAAACACTATGACGACCAGTTAGCGGCAACACGCTTCAAAAGTGGAGCAATGTAGTGATCGCGGCAAGGCAATAGCTACAATCTGCGCATAAGTGTTCAGTCAAAATAAACAAGGGGCTGAAGAAAGCAGTATAATGCACAGAGTATCAATCGTAAATCGCGGAGGAACACATGAGCGTTCTGAATGTCTTTGTTTGACGGAGCTGAGAAAAAGAAAAAGAAAAAAGTATTCACCATTCGCAAAGGCACCTGCGTTGACGTAATGTACCTATATAGACAAGCAAATATATATTGCTGTCTGCTGAATTCTAGCACTGAGCGATGTAGAAGATCGCCAACCTGAATTATTCCTCCACGGTTCCTTCTTTCTTTTTCATCCCCTCCCCCTCCTCTTTAAGCCGCTCGAAGTAGGATATTTATCTGGCCCCTTCGGGAGACCCGTTGACGACAACGTTTGTCTGCCTCGCGGCGCAGCCGAATGTCAGCGGCCAGCGAGAGAGAGAGAACCGGTGCAATTTGTCTCCGCTGACCATTCGTCCGTGTCGCCTTCCACTCCTGTCAAGTCCAGGGAGAGCGCTCCGCGTAATTGTGACCACGAGGCAGGCAAAGGTGGAACCGCCAAGCCACTGCCCGAAGCCCTCCCCGTTTTGTGCGTGTGTCTAGACCCTCCCTCTCCCCTTTCCCCGAGGGCTCCGGCGCCTGGCGTTTTGGTGACGGGTCGGTTATTCCTCGCTTGATGTGACGGGAATGTAGCGCGCGTACCAGACAGGAATTTAATAACGCGAACGCAGAAACTAGTCTGCATAGCCGAGATCAAAGGTTACACGCTGCAGAGCAAAAAAAAATGGAGCAGGTTTCGAAAGTTTGAAAATAATAAGTTGATTGCATCAGAGTTATTGGCATGACACCTTTACACCCCATACAGGAGACAAAGAAGAAGGAAAATGTATAACCAGGTTCAAATGCACATTCTATTTGAGAACGCACGCAAAGCAAAAGCTATAGAGATCGAAAAAAAAACAAAAAAGAAAGAAAGAAAGAAACCGTTCAGTATGCACGTGCGACGGTATTTGGCATGATGCTGGCATGGGAATTTGTAGACACACGCTGGCTGCCGATACAGCTTTCTGTTGCTCAATACATGCTACATAAAAGTGTTTTCCAGATTGTGAAAGGAGCCCGCGCATAGACACAAAGTGCCTCGAGCAGCCACGTGCTGCAATTTTGCGTGTATTCGCGGGCTCCTTCGACTCTCGGAAAAATTCTTTTATGTAGCACGTATTGAGCAACAGAAAGCCGCATCTGGAGTTTTTCAAGTTGCTCTACAATTTTCTCATTGGTATTTCTCATCTAATTGTAAAATTCAAACTAAAAAATTACTTAAGAGTAAATATTTAATTGGGCGTAATGCAGAAAATAATCTGAATACATCCAAGCGACGGCAAACAACATTACCTTGGTTTCGTCTAGCTATGTGGCTTTTGCATATTTTTTAATCTTGGTGCATGATAGGACACCCTGTATTTTGATGGCGAAGGAGGAAAATGTGTGAGCAAGCCATCTCTTGCTCTTAATAAGAAAGAATTACAGTTCTTAAAGCAGCGCTTTCCAGGTTAGATTCTATTGGACCATTCGTACAAAGCATTTTTTTTAACTTTTCATCATAGAATCATTTGTGCTTCCTGTTTGTTTTGTTTGGATTTTGGGCGCACGTGTTTATGCTACGTGATAAGACTCTTGTGCAACCGGATGGTTTTTTTTTTTTTTTTGCTGTGTATGCATGACTTTCCATCGTAGCCAGGTTGGCATTCGTTTGTGTATTACTGTCGTTTTGCAATAAGAATTTAGTTGAAGGCCAGTGACTGTAGTGATCCTTTTTTTGTCCTCGTCTAGTTAGCGCTGCTGCTTGTCAAGCAGAAACAGTTGCTGTTCGGAAAGCATCTGTGGTGAAGCTGAAAATTTTGCAACCACCAAGATGGTAGCACGGAGCTACAAAGGAAACCACTATGGACTTCTGAGAAGAAAAAATAAGCGTCACAGGTGAAGAAAAAATTTTTCTTGTCCGGGGTTTCAACATACGGCTAAACACCATTCTAGGGGGCTGAGCCAGTTGAGCCAACCAGGAGGCCATCAGATTGCAGGGAGAGACCGAATTGATCCGCAACTCGTAGCACAGGGACATTGGTTGTGGTAGATCAGAGATAGGTGAATAAAAAAAAAAGAACAGTTCTGAGGAAGGCCACAAAGCTGAGGAACGATGACAGTTTTCCATTTCACGAACTTTCTTCAAACTTACGGGCTTCAACATGATCTTTCTATATTGAGTGCCCTTGTGATTCGAGTTGTCGATTAATTTGCTCTCGCCTTCCAATCTGCTAGCTTCCAGTTAGCTTAGTTAGTAGAACGATCCCCCCCCCCTTTCCCCCCGGGAATGACGTTGGTCAGGTGGGTTCGATCCCCAGAAGAAGGTAATTGTTTCTTCAACGGCGAAGCTTCGTCCTGAAGAAGTCGTGCGGGTGTCCCTTGTAGCTTCGTGCTACAATAAGCGGATGGCAACATTTCCTTTCATCTATCTTCCTCTACCATGGGGGCTTCCGCAGATCTGATTCACTGTAAACTGCACTGATAAAAAGCAACAACGAAACGTGTTGTTGCTGAATACCACCAGCAGGTGAAAATTCTACACGACCTGTATATTAAAAGCTAGGGTTTTTTTTTCACTTTTAAGTGGATTACTGTTTGCTGTGTGTGAGTACTGTTTGTTAGTAGTCGTAAAAAATTGCAATAGATGCACTTATTAGGGCAGCTTGCGATAACTAGATGTACTGGATTTAAGTCAAAATATAGGTTTAGGGCAGACGTTCAGGGCAACAAACGTGTAAATCATTAGTTTAAACATTATAATATGCGTTACATTTGTTAGACGTGTTGCATGTTTGCTGGTGTTCGCTCCGGTACCAGGTTGTATTTAGTGGCTTAAGCAGATTAGTGCCCGTAGTAATAATTACGAAAGCGTAAACCTAACTGCGACTCGTGCAAGACAAGCGCGCAATCCTCCAACAACGCCTCCTGTAGTCACCATAAATTGTCATGCAGAGAAGCAGAAAGGCACTTCCCGAAACAATAAACCAATTACTCCGGCTAAACGCGGCGGAAAAGCGATGCTCACTGAAACGCAAGCGTAAAGCAAAAGTTAGGCGGTTAGAGTAACACGCTGCCCATTACCGCAGATATTTACTGTCCCGATATAACGAGGTTGGTCAGAGCTAAAAAAAGCAGAGCGCACGCAAAAAAAAGGAAAAAGAAACAGAAAAAAAGCGCGAAGAAAGCTTTTGTAACCTTTGTTTGAACAACAGTGGATCAAACCGGATGATGATGTGCGCGGTTTTGGCATCTGTTGAAACTTTACAGCTTTCCGAGAGAACCGTTCTCAGCCATGCTCGCAATCCATGCTTCCACATTTCCGCCTGCTACGTCATCAAGCACAATGGTCGCAGCGTCATCGTTCTACGTGCTGACGGTAAGGGCCGCCTTTTGAATTATCACACTCGATGGCATTGATTTTTGAGGACTGAAAGGCAGGAGGCAGGGGGGAGGGTATGCCGCTGGTGATGGATGGACGTCCACCAATGGCGACAGAGGAGAACATGTTTTCATTTTAATGGTCAAGCTGTTTGAAGAAAAGCGAAAATGTGGCATACGATGGACGCGTTTTATACACCTTTTCCTTTCCTATTTTTGTGACATTCTTTTAAACATGTGACATAAACTTTTATTAGCAATTGATTTGCTGGTATGTCCTCGTGTCACATATCGCGCATCAAAACTGGATAGTACACAAAATATCGATTAGTCAACATTAAAGGATGCGCAGGCAACTGTATCACAAATAAAATAAGAAGCTTAACTTTATGCGACGAGTTGCCGCAGCTTCCAGATGAATCTGATTCTCAAAGTTTTCTTTGTAAACTTGACAAAAAGCATAAGGGCATACTGGAGCATCAAGCACTGACGCCAACATCAATGTGTGGGGGGGGGGGGGGGGCGAAGACTACCGAAAGACGTAAAGGCAGGCAGGAAGGCAGTACAGAGGTTCAAGAACGGAACCTTGCCTTATGTGCACACTACAAGTATCGCTTTAGAAGATCAAATTGGAGAACAAAAATGGAGAACAGCAGAAAATTTACACATTGAGTGGATGTCTGTACAGGTGCAGTGGATTATGGCTGAAATGGAAGCGGGTGAAAAATCGAGAAGAAAACAGACAACGTTGCTCGAGGAATTACAAGTGAAAAGTGCAGGAGTACTCATGAAAGCACCACAGGCCAAGAGAGAAGTCGAGCTAAATTCTTCGAGAAATTGTCTGCATAATAAGAATAATATCCTAGTTGTATTGACGTGGCTAAGGAATTTACGCGACCCTGGACTACCGCAACTGGTACTCTTATCAATTCGTGCGCAACCCACGATCATGTTTAAAATATTGATCTCAGTTTCCATTGAAAGTAAGCGGTATCATTACAGATTCGCTGGAACGCGTCTGTGCGCGTCACCGACAAACGATAGCACAATGGCTCCTGAAGCGTTCAATTAACGAGACCGTGAGACGGGGGAATGAAGGCCCATAGAGCCCTCTTCATAATTTCCGGGGTAGACGCTTTTATTCGAATGACGTACGTCAACAGGCTTCGATTAGCTGTGCAGATTCATCTATCGAGCGAGGACATGTGACTGGCGCCACGCCAAAACGTATGCGCACAGACGGAACTATAGAAGGAACTGCTTCAGGCATCGCGCTTTCAGCGGATTCACAGGCAGCTACGTCACGCGCCCTTTAGAAGTGCTGGAAGTGCCGGCAACAGCAAGATATTAGAAAGACGAAGAAAATGATGATCTTTCTCGATAGGTGACGCAACTGTTTATTAGAAGGTGTCTCTATACGCCTGCAGTTTAATTCAGTTAGCAAGTGGAGGCAACACTGTTGGCAGCTCTAGATGTAGCAAAATGTCTAAAATGTTTCTTGCAGATACGAGTGAATAACAACGTAAAGCAAAGCAAAAGAAGAACACCAACAGGCTTCAGCAAATTGTTTTGCTCTGAACTCACTGCAAGAGCGACCGGCTCTGATGGCGGACGTGACTATATTCTCTAGAACAACTTCCTTTATATACATACGAAGCTGTCGTTTTCATTCTGCAGTGCTGTCTGCTATGGCGAACGAAATACCGTCTGGTCAGGTAAAATTATTCTTAGGAAACGGCCAGGTCAATGACCATATTCGAAGCAAGATGAAGTCTCAAGATCCGAACGGACCCTTCGTTCACAATGGAATACCAGCTACGCAGACGGCTCTTGTCACAGCCTTCAGCGCTGGGCGCAAACTTCAGAACACCTTATCGAGGGTGTCGCATGATTTCTTTATTGCGTTACTTGTGGGTTGAATTCCTAAAGACTCAAGAGTGAGCCTTGTAGTCAGATTAAATGCGTGCGCAGACGCCACCACTGCCACAGTGAGTGTGGCAGTGGTGGCACGCAGATTGCCGATCGCGAATGTTGTGCGGTAGCTCACCGGTCACCGCAATAGCCGATGGAGGAGACCGCTCTAACTCAACACGATTCGTGCTGCCTAATAACTTCATTCTGCCCTAAATACGCGCTAATTGTGGCGAACAGACCATTCGCTTTGCAGCCAGGTCATCTTGGGATACATTAACATTTGTCATAAAACTCCAGAAAGGCCATTTATTTTGCTACGAAGTGAACATTTTTTTTTGTTATGTGACATGCATGCGACGCGGTGTACTGTATAAAGAGATTTTGGTTTTAGACCTGACGTTCTTACGTACTTCGACATGTTGCTCGATCTTTAAATTTCTTTCTTTTCGTTTCTTTTTCTTCTTCCTCCTCTTCTAGTATATCTACGTTCACTATATTACTTACTGCCGATACATGTTTGTCTAGTCAGCTTCATTTACTGATATGTGCATCTCATTATTTATAACTTTTGTAATTGTACTGATTCAGCTGCTGTTCTTGGCATTGTAAATTCTATGTTACCCATGAACAAGAGGTTCCAATTCAGTTTTTACTATGCACCTCCTTCTGCATACCTCTATCGGTAATGAATTTTGTGAAATAATAAAAATTGATCAACTGATTGATCACATGAACTCGTCTGGCTCCCCGCTGCACAGTGTCACCTGGGCACATGTGTGGCCTTGTCAAGAGTGAAGTGCGCGCATGTTGTGTGAGATGCTAGTTGGCGTGGAAAGAAAAAAATGAAGACCACAGACACCCACTTATGGCACGAAAAGAGCGGTACAATAAAGATGACGACAAGCACTGTGGCATGGCACGAGCGAACATAGATGCAAAGTTACAAAAACACCATAGGCAATTAGACTGACACAGTTTCTGACAATGGGAGAGAAGACAGAAGAATCTTAGCCGGAAGAGCGCGAGACCAGGGAGACAAGAGAAAGGAGGCCGCCGGTGCATCGGTGGCTGGAGGAAACTGTCGGGCTGTAGACCCGGGCCTCAAATCACCAACCGAGCCAAGACGATTACCTGTGGCAACTGCAACACCCTATTCGCTGTCTCCAGTGGAACTGGCGCGTCTGACGTGACTACCTGGTGTTCGCCTGAAGGCCACCAGAAAACGCCACTAGCTCCGTCGCCACGGTTCGTCCAGTTGGCCCGCCTAACCAACCACCTGGGATTCAACCCCTCCCAAGTCATCATTTGTGCCACTGGGCACCAATCATTCTATCCCCTTTCCGGCCACGCGAGGCGTGATGCACTATCAGGACCTTACATGACCTCATAATGACTTTCTTGTTCCGAATGGTTATCGTGTGCCACTATGCCTGACTCATTTTTGTCCATTTTACGTGTGTCCTTTGCTGCGAAAAATTATGAGCCATTCCATTCTCTGAAAGTAGATGACTAGCGAAGCTGTTTAGCACACGATACAGAGGTGACACAGAATTTTGAACATAGATACAAACACATTTATTGTCTTAATCGGTGATCGTCCTGACGAAAGGCACGCACACCCGTTTATTCGTATACATAAGCGTGGACGACTATACAGGGTGTCCCAGCTAAATTTAGCCAGAGTTTAAAAATATGCGAATCCCACGAAGCTAAAAAAAGAACCATGGCAAGGTTATTTGCCGTCGCTTGGAAATATTCAAATGATTTTGTTTATTCCGTCTAATTAGATAATTAGTCCTTATTAGGTAATTAACGTCTCACATATTATAATTAGATTACAAGTGTCAATGAGAAAATTTTAGAGCAATAGTAAAAACTGACGATACAGCTTTCTGTTGCTCAATACGTGCTACATAAAAGCGTTTTTCTGATCATGAAAGAAGCCTGCGAATGCACGCAAGATTGCCGCGCGACTGGCCGCTCGAGGCACTTTGCGTGTATTCGCGGGCTTCTTTTATGAATGTCTGCAACATTCCTAGTGAGGTTGCTGTGGCCAGGTATACATTGGAATATTACTGTGCGATTTTCTTCACTAGCTTTTGTGAGTTCCTTAAGTATCTCGTTAACTAACGCCATATGTTGCAAATTGCTGATGTCACTATGAAGTGAAGACAAAGCTGCCTGCGAGTCACAAACAATGACCCCTTGTTCCCCTTTTTTGCATTGAATTTATGTAGCGTAACAAAGACAATGTTTCAAAGAGCTCTGCTGTTGTTGATAAGGTCGTGTGAGATAGTTTAAACGTTTGTATTTGATTGCATCCTAGGATGAAAAGAGCAGCTGTAGAAGAATTTCTTTGGCAAGTACCGTCTGTATGCGCTTGAATATAGTCAGGGTATCGAAAGTACATTTGGTATAAGGTCAGTTGTTCTGCTGCTAGCACAAACATATATCGTTAGCGAGTAATTCCCGCAACCGAAAGTTCCATTTTTGGAGCTACGAGTCGCCTTGGAGGGTAAGAGATATCTGAGAACCGAAATTAATGATGTGGTAATAGGTATTTGTGCACCTGAGTCGCCGAATTGATGTTTGCCCTGTCTCTTTCAATCAGTGCACTTGCTAGTGGGTGCCTTTGGTGCTGCACGGAACCGCGAAAGTAGTGTCGACAGGTTCCAACCGTCCTCGTAATAGTAAAGGGAGGATGACGTGGCTCTGCAATTACTAAGGAACTTGAAGTTGCTCCAGGAACGCCTAAGCATACTCTAAGGCTCCTAGCTAATAATTTTTGGAGTCTCTTTTAAGATGAACGGGAGATTAAATTCAGAACAGCTGAAGAGTATGCTATCTTTTGCTCTAAAGGTGCATTATATATGTACTTTTTGTAAGGATAAAACCGACCCTCCTCATATCCTGCCTACTACATGGCGAAGAACATTTATTAACTAGTTAATTTGTTTTTCAAGGGTTTTAATGCGAGAATTCCAAGAAGGTTGCCTGTCTAGTATAACCCCCCCAAAATTTGTGTTGTTTCACTATGTCTAAAGCATGTCCCTCAAGGCACAGCTGAAGATACTTTGAATATTCTGTGCCTTTTGAGATATTGTGTTTGGTTGACACAAAAAATTCGGAGGGGTCTGCACTGAATTATCTCGATGTGTTGAAAGCGGAAGTAGGATTCACTCTTAACAAAGCTGGGAGCAGGCAGCTCTCTAAGAAAATAGGCAGTATAAGTAAAGACATGGAAGTTGCATTGGATACTGGTGGTACCACCCTAGATGCTCCTTCTCCCACTTCTAATCCTGGAAGAGGCACTAACAAAATATTACAAACCACTGCAGATGAGGAAATCTATATTAGGGACTGTTCAGCAGCAATTGTTGATTCCACCTGCAACCATTTTGTGCATACAATTCACAAGTTCCTAATTATCCTGAGGCAGGAAGATATACGTTTCACTGCTTATTGTTGCGTGAGATTCCCTGAAATATCGTTCTCTACCGGTCAGAGAAAATGTTCCATCCCCCTATGTGGGGACGAGTCATTCAAAGCAGACAACGTATGATTGATTGCATATTTGGCTTTTGACCTCGAGCTGGACACTGTTTTCTTGCCTTGTCGGTATTGAACGGAACATATTGTATCGCGCACTGTCCTATAAATTCTTTTTCTAAAAAAAACAGCTTTTTTTAAATGGGTAGTTCTAGGAAGCGACGCAGGACGAAGGTCGGCCACCGGACCGGGAGACGAAGACGGGCCGTTGGGTTCTGGACCCGAGCTACCAGGACTTCACCCGACCGAGGTCTTCTGTCAATCTGTTCCCTGACGTAACGACACCACGTGATCATGGACTACTTCCCGAAGGCAGCGAACTCTTGTATCCGCAGGCAGAGCGTGAACAGTCGGGCTACGGGCCCGAGTGTGCGCCCTGCTGCTCACCAGAACGTCACTTTCGTCTGCACGTGTCACCAAGCCGCCTGAGTCCCCTTTACAAGCCGGAGTTGCCATGCTCTGGTCGGCCGTTCGTCGGTCAACCCCATCGAAATTTTGCTTAAAGGAACGCCGCTTGTTTTGTCGCTTCGCCATCGCCCAACCACGCTGAACTGTTGCGCGTGCTTACACTCGTGATCTGCCCTAACACTCGGCATGTTGGTACTATTTTAGCTCTAAGCGTATTTTGTTCCTTGCTGTGAAATTTTCATTGAGTGTTTACCTTATATGTATATTTTGACACTTGTTATGTTCAAAGTTTTGTGTGGCTCTTGGAACAAAAGACTTTGCCCTTGAATGGGTTCTCTGGCGTTCTGCCTCAGGAACCCGTTTGAAGCATTCAGAATCTGCATCACAGGGCTGCAGTAGCGGGTAATGTTTTGTTTTATTTCATATAATGATGGTGGAAAGGGCGGACGAGCATGAAAAACTATGTTTCAAGTCAAAACCGCTCCTGCAGGTAATTGCGTGCAGTCCCGTCCAAAGTGTGAATCAATGTGGTAGCTCGTGCAACGCTCTCGAGAGCTGTTATGTGCACTGGTAGCAACAAGTGGAGGTTGATTCCTTTTAATCTTGTTGAAATAACCTGGCGCCGTAATATATTCGCTCCTTGCTCTTCAGGTTTATTTCCTTAGTCGGCTGGAAGAAAACTTTCCGTGCGTCTGTTTCGGTAACCGGTCGGATGTTTTTTTTTTATGAACATATGCTTGATCATAATAATTGTATGGTTTCTCTAAACACTCCCACCTGTCTTGTTTTATATCTTAACATCAAATACTCTTGGCGCGATGGCCTCGGTGACATGATACAGATATTAGCATCTTTTCATTGCGGTCTGCACAGCTCGGTTCAGATCCTTAGTCGACGTGGTAATGCATTTATTTGTGGGGTTCCTGAAAATTCGTCAAGTAATAAGCGGCGTTATGCCCCGTCGTAACCATATCACGGTCATAGGCATCCCTTATTCAACTATTTCTCTACGAATATTGTATTCCGACCTTCTTCGAGAGCAGTATCCAGCCAGTAGGCAACGCTTTCTGAGGCCAGTGATTCTGCTGAGCTCGTCCTGTGCTCATTAGTACGTTCCGCACGAGCTCAAGAAAGCTGCTACGGTTGCTTGTTGGGGACGCGATACGTGATGCAGGACAATGGGCCTAAATGGTGAACTGGGGCTCGAGAAAGCAAACTGAATGCTACGTTGAATATGTAGTAGCGAGACGGCAATTATGGCAACCAAAAGAGCACGAAAGTGTACGTTTAAAAGAATAGTCTGGCTAAAAAAAACTACGGTAATAATGATCTCAACTCCGTCGCAGTAAAAAATACGTACCTATGGCGGTACTTAGTCCTGCACTGTTACCTGCGTTGATTATGTAATACCATTTTGTGGCCTAAGAATAGGTTATCATGCTACCCTTTTATATAAAGAAAGTCACATCTCACTTCGATGTTGTTGCTTTATTTTTTTTAATTTCTTGGTTTCGTGTGCTCACAGTGTCTTATTTCGTTCACTTCAGAGTGCTAAAGTAAGCCATAAAGGCTACATGCGCCACTCTATCGATGCGTCCCCGTCCATATTACATTACTGCTACTAGAACAAGGAAAGAAACCACAGCGAATGGCACCTCTCCTATTTCGCGGAAATATTTTTGAAAGGTTTTCCCTTCCTTTCTGCACAAAAGAAAACGAACCGACTACTGAAGACAAATGACTTAAGAGGACCCTAGTTCAGATTGGATATTTCTTTCCATTTGATCTCGTCGAGCATTTCACACGGTGCTGACGTTGCTTTATTCGCTGTGTACGAATGTAGATTTAAGATTATGGTAATAATGTGTTAATAGTCGTATTGCTCGTCTACCCACCTTTGCTCTTTTTCTGTTGTTGTTGTTGTTGTTGTTGTCCTGTGTGGCCGTGGCACATACCCACACTGGGGGATTGGCCATGAATCGTGTGGTCAAATTAGGTGCATAAAAATATGTCATGGCAGCTTGCTTAGACTCACCTTCTTTGACATTTTCTTCATGTTCATGTATGTTTGATTATGCAAGTATTTACTTAAAGGGCCCCTGAAACGGTTCGGACAAATTTTGTAGACGCGTAGGGTACAGCTTAAGTAGAACATTCGCACCACAATTTAAGTGAAGCGTTATGTATTAATGGAGCTACAAGCGATTAGAAGTTACCCTCCTCCCCAACCATGCTTTTCCTCCTCAACTCGTTCGCCGAGCGAGCGGGGCTAAGCTCCGCCTTCACTGGTCCTGCGTCACGATGCGACGTCACATCATCCACTTCCGGTTGTTTGGAGCCCGCCCCCGCCCACGCGAAACCTCTCCGCTAGCCGCTTGGCCGTCGACCCCAAGCGAGAGCTATCGAAGCAGCGTGCGTTGCGAGCATTCTGTCATAGCTCTCAACATGTCTGGTATTCCGTTAACCACAGGCAAGCTGGTCATTTCGGCAAATGACTGGAGGCATAAACTCAAGCTGATGAAGGAACTTTGGCGTAGACGTACGTGAGCAGCCTGATCGGTCTGCACGGTCCAGACACTTGTTGGCGCAGCGCTTAACCAGCCAAACAAAGCGCTAATATTGCTCTAACCAAGTGTAAAACATTTTAAACATTTATAAAAACAACGTGTTGATGATTACACTCCTGCGAAAAATACGCACCAGCAGCAAAGAAGAATACGCTTCGTTGCTGCTACTGTGTATGGTTGAGCTCTATGCCACCAGGTGGCTGCACCGTGCAGACCATTCACATTTGCCCTTCTGCTCATCTCGGCTCGTACCGTTACGGCACAGTCAAGCGGCCAGACCCTTTCCCCTTGCGCTTACGTTTGCCCTAATTCGGAACTCGCGAAACGCTATTGCGTTAGTAATCTTCCGGTGTAAAGTGACGGCCACAAACGCGCAAATCCTGGCACCGATGGGATAGCGGCAGCCCGATGCGCAGCAGCCAGTTCGCTCGTACGCTGCCTTGCAGAGGGACACGATGTCGCAGCTTGACATATTGCCAGTCGCTACGATTGCAGTCCACAAGGCAACAAAGTCGAATCATAGTGCTCGCGAAAAGACTGAGACCGACTCTGACCGCAGAGCTCT
Organism: Dermacentor albipictus; assembly: GCF_038994185.2. NCBI lineage: Eukaryota > Metazoa > Arthropoda > Arachnida > Ixodida > Ixodidae > Dermacentor > Dermacentor albipictus. The sequence continues at coordinate 409,700,142 of NC_091821.1, forward strand.
TGTCAAAATGGTGTACGTTGTAACACAAGGTCTCTTAGAACCAAGGTAGTGGGGTTGCAATTTTTTTTTTCGCTTTAGAGCCTCCCTCGATTATTTACTTACGGCGTGTTTGCAAAGCCTAAAGTTAACGAAAGCAGTGTTTTTGATTGGAGCGCTAAATGTGCCCAATACAGGGTAAAGCGGCCAGTGCCGTATTCAAAAGACTCCGCAGTGAAAAATGACCAGTGTTAATTCAGGCGGCATTAGAATCGTCTCCCCATCGCTAAATGTTAAATAAAGTCTGCTATTGTCTCTAATAGATGGGCGCATAAATTGTTAAGGCTAATTTATTGAGGTGTTTCGATGCTTATTCTTCCATCTTCCCACGTGCATTCAGTGTTCACTCTCTTCCTCTTTCTATTCTCCTTTCCCTTACCCCAAGTGTAGGGCAGCGAACAGGACGTCCGTAAGGTTTACCTCCCTCCCTCGCTTTCCTTTTCTTTTCTCTCTCTCTTACATCGAACACGTTACCTTCATTCTGCTCCCTACCAAGTGCACACAGCCTGTTAGTCGAACGCTGCTCGACTTTATATAAAAGTAAACGGCAGAAAAGTTTCCCAGAAACGTAATAAACTCCTGCGTAGTGTTGCGAGGCCTTTCCATTAGATTTTTGCTCATGTGATAAGGTAAAATGGAAACCTGCAATTGAGGCCAATTTATGAATAGTCGTATTAGTTGTCGTTTGAAGGCACAAAACATCCCGAAGGCCTTCTATCCAGATTACAATATATTGCCTAATTTTTTTCCTCCTGTGTGGAGTCTGATTTGTGAAGTGCATCAAAAGACGCTCAGCGGCTTCTTATTTTCGAGCAAGAGCATGCCGCATTTTTGGCTCGCCCTAGTCTTCGGTCAGGCATTCGGTGTGATACATTTACATTTAATTTTTAAAACTGTATTTGTCTGTCTGTCTGTCTGTCTGTCTGTCTGTCTGTCTGTCTGTCTGTCTGTCTGTCTGTCTGTCTGTCTGTCTGTCTGTCTGTCTGTCTGTCTGTCTGTCTGTCTGTCTGTCTGTCTGTCTGTCTGTCTGTCTGTCTGTCTGTCTGTCTGTCTGTCTGTCTGTCTGTCTGTCTGTCTGTCTGTCTGTCTGTCTGTCTGTCTGTCTGTCTGTCTGTCTGTCTGTCTGTCTGTCTGTTTGTTTGCTTGCTTGTTTGTTTGTTTGATTATTTGTTTGTTTGTTTGTTTGTTTGACTGCATCTAGCTTGGAAATAATTTGGGTGGCTAAGCGACAACTTATATATCTCTTCAGGCTAAGTGTCCCCAGACAATGCGCAATGCTAACGCAATGCTGTAAATCATGGTTGACCAAGGCCTATTTTTCAAATTTCAACATCGACGCATTCGAAAGGTCACGTGATATAGCAGAACAATAGACCACTGGAACACTGACGTTTACTATGTGTTGGCTCCAGAGCATGAAAAAAAAATAAGTATAAAAAGCATTCTAAACGAACGCTCATGAACTCGCTCGTTCACGCAGATTCACTGGCCTGCTTATCGGCCTTGTTACAAACAACCCCTGATGCTCGCGACGCCACATCGCGCACCGAGGTACACCTGACGCTACCGAGTCGTTTATACGCGCGGAATGCATCGGACAATCTCGACGCAACACTAAAAACGCAGCACGCAGCTCAGCGTAACTTGCCCGGCGCTGTATGCAATAGAGCAGCGCAAGCCGGGAACGCGGGAGTCAGTCGGGCAGCTGCTTATGCACCACCATCGGTTCATTAACCAGTCGCCTTTGCAGTCCAATTCCCTTGATAGTCACCAGCAACGAATCCCCAAGTGCAACGACGAAGCGCGCCGCCGCAGTTTCACGACGCCAACGCAGCATTCCTTCGACACAACACACACTGGTCCACGTTGCGCAATCACTACACTTTGGCTAATGGCGCAGTATTCAGACGGAAGAACGGGTGCAAGAATCAAGAGGCTTCTGACTCGGCTCCTTTTTTCTTTCTTTTCCTTTTTCACGTTCTCCATAACGCACTTTGCGTAACACAGGCGCCTACTAAGTTGACGCTTACATCCTGCCGGTTTAAGACGTGCAAGGGTTGTACGAAAAAGGCGAGAAGGGAGAGCTACTTCGCTCAAGTTCGCGCTTGTTACGGAATCGTGCAGTAGGGAACCAACAGCCACCGGCGAAACGCAGTTCCTCCGTACTGGTGGCCGCTATCGAGAAAGGCGGAGAACCTCCTAGCTACCGCAAAGCTTTTAACGACTCGAGCTTGGTCAGTGAGTGCTTGGTCAAAAGCACATGATTTGCTACCTCATTTGCCGACCGTCGTCGAGGCAGTTGTTATGCCCAGATACAGTGATACAGGCGCACGCGCGGCGATAGAGCCAGCTTAAACGCTGAGCCTAGAAAATAAGAAGAGCTATTGTGTGGCCTTCTTGGAATTTGTCGCTGAAGTAGCCATGGAAGAAAAATTGAGGAGCCGTGTATGCAGTACTGCGGCCGCTCTTTGTGCTCACTTTGCCTGGTTTGCTCAAACTGGGTCAGCGCACTCTGAGGAGGAGTAGGAGGGAGAGGGCAAGCGCAGTGCGTGTTCTTTTTTTTTCAGGTTTCTGAACGGGAAAAGATAGTAGCTTGTTTTGACAAGGAAATACGTGCGTTGCCTTGCTCGCGCAGTTTTAGTTGACTCGGAATATCTTGCAGGACGTTGTGCAAGCACGTCTCGTAGCCACGTTTGCTTTCTTGACTTCGCGCGCTCTTGGCTTGCCATCGTCTCTTCAACTGGCGCACCTTGTTTGGTGCCCGCCTTACACTTCATCAGTCAAGAGCACCGCATCCGTGGGTAGAATTCCAGTGTTCAAAACACACACACACACACACACACACACACACACACACACACACACACACACACACACACACACACACACACACACACACACACACACACACACACACACACACACACGCACGCACGCACGCACGCGCACGCACACACACACACACACACACACACACGCACACGCATGCACACAGGCACACATGCACACACAAACTGTTTCTCCTTCATTCCTTTACCCTCTCCCTCTCCTTGCAGGGTAGGCAACCTGAACAACGTCTGCTTAACCTTCCTGTTTTTTAAATATTCTTTCTCTCTCCGCGTGGCTAAGCCGTAGGTTTGTTTCGCCCGTAGTAGTAATGTTAACGGTGAAACAATCTTTTCAGGAATAGGTTCACTCTCGTTGGGATCGGCTGGAAGCGGCATCATGCATGTGTCCGGAGTGGCGTCCGGAGTGGCGTCAGTTCCAAGGCAGCATAGCAATTGTAATATAGCAGTCTCCCTGCACAACGCTTAACGGCCATTGTGGGACTGCAGCGTGCACATAGCAAACAAGGACACAAGGAAAAAGTAAGAAACAAGCGCTGGTAAAAGGTAATAGAAAAGTAACACACCTTTGTCTGTTTTGTTGTGTGCGCGCAGCATTTTCACAATGCACAGCTACCAACTCGTCCAACTTTCAGGACGTTTACAATGCTTAAAAGTTACTTGAATCTCCCAATAGTCGTGATAATGTTGACCTATAAGAAGGCTAGATCTAGCGGTATTAGACGATTTTCGCATATCCAAAAAGCTTGGCTTCTTGAAGTGGTCATCATTGATGCTTTAGAAAAAATCTAGGTCACTGTAGAGTGTTTTAGGCTCCTGTATTGGAGCACAAGTCATTAAGTTCATTTGGACGTACATTTCGTTCATTTGGGGAAAGAAACATCCCCCCTTACTAAAAACACAATGTTTCAAATATACAATATCTTTCCGTGACAGCTGCCTCGGATAATTAAAGGCAGGGGATTCAACGCAGAAGAATAGCGTTCACAAAGGAAGCGTCGTAGAAGCGGCGGATGTCGTAATTTAGCTGATAATTGCTAACACAATAATAAATAACCAAACTTCGCCCATCCATTGTGTCATAATTGACCTCATGGCGCATGTTGTAGGTGCAGAAGAAGTCGGGCAGTACACAAAGCATGTGCTTTTGTTTGAACCTTGGATGCCTTTAACCAGTTTTTAGGGATGAGTACAGAAAATATGCAGTAACTTGCATAGAATTTTGAGTTATTATGTTTCCGCATTGTAAGAAAATACACTACGGAAAACTGTCAACTGGAACAGCATGTGGTTTACGGTGCATCTCGATTTCGCTTCTCGATTCCGCATGTCTCAGAGCTGGTGCTAAGCGCAAGAATGTTTTAGCAACAGCCTATGCTATGAGTACTAGCTAACTTCAGCTGTGCAAATAACGCATGCCCTAAAGTCGCGAATAAATTAGGTATTCCTGAAACTTTGAATAATACTGTATGGTGCAATTTGCCGAGAAAGCTTTTATTTCCACAACTACTAAAGCTGGGTCGGGGAAAATTGTTTTATCTGGATTTTCTTTTTATTATTATTGTGAAACAGTCTTCACTGAAACACACGGCATAGACGTCATGCGCAGTCTAGCTCGAGTACATGACTTATGACAAGCAAGAGAAGCCTCTAATCATGCCGGTCATGTTGAGTTCACAGGAAAACATAAAAAGAATGCTGGCGCGAGAAAATCCTCATGGCGTGAAATTTCGATACAAAGTTTACATCACACCAATTCACACATAGCATGGCTGACAAGAGAACGTTATCGTCGCCATGCATTGAAATGAAGAAACGCAATGCACAAAATGCACAGTCCTCTTCCAGAAAAAAAAAAAGGTCATGTCACTGTTAACATGAAAATTCCATCGGGCTCTCGCAGCTTTTCGTTCTTAGAGGCAGTACCAAAAGCCACACCACTTGATTTCCTGCTAGCGGGTGCCAATTCAAGGCGCCAAAACGACTATGAGAGAGAGAGAGAGAGACAGAGAGAGAGAGAGAGAATGAAGAGGAAAGGCAGGGAGGTTAACCAGATATGAGTCTCCGGTTTGCTACCCTACAATGGGGATGGGGGATAGAGATTAGAAAGATGACAGATGAATCGGTTATCAATGCTAGTCGTAACATGGCGATTTGATGAGGACGGGCTTTACTGAAATGTATGGGTCGCCACAACGAGGACGACCTTTTTCAAGCCCGGTACGGAAAGCTGGGCGTGAAGGTGCTTTGAGAAATCGACCATCGAAGAATGTGTCTATAAACTCCTTTGACTTTTAACTTTGGCTAGAAGCTCAACAATTGGTAGATGCTACTGATCAGAGACGCTTCCACCCGTTCATCGATCCACGCGATGCTTAACCATTTCTGCCTTTGTCTATGAAATGTTTTTTTCTGGCGTGAGATGCAGGAAACGGATGGCTGTCAGCACAATCACAGTAGGCTCGGCAGCAGCCATTGCGTCTGCTACTTCACTTCTCGTTAGGTCAGTATGGATAAGAGAGTCACAGCAACCAAATGCGACGTTGGATAATGAGGTTGTTTAAACTAGCTATACGCATTAGCAGGTAGCCTCCATAGCTGTTGTAGACTTCAAAAATGTTATTGCGCCATGCACGACTATTGCGCCAAGGCACGTCCTTTGCTACCGGGGCTTAGCCGAGAAACGGGAACTAGGAGTCGGATTCCTGATTCATAAGGATATAGCTGGTAACGTACAAGAGAGAGAGAATGAAGAGGAAAGGCAGGGAGGTTAACCAGATATGAGTCTCCGGTTTGCTACCCTACACTGGGGATGAGGGATAGGGGTTAGAAAGATGACAGAGAGGAAAGCGCTAAAAAAAAGGAAAAAAAAACACGCACACTTGGAGGCACACACACAAAAGGCGTTCCAGTTAAAGTCGTTCACTCAGGCCGGTAGATCGCAGAAAGCGCAATAGCGCTTGCACGGCCTTCTTCTGTGACGGTAGGTCCTTTCGATGTTGTAGAATTCTTTTTTCGGATAGCGCTTGGTCGTCCAGTTTGTCAAGTTCGTGGCGAAGGCATGCCCTCTGTGTACTGTACTGCGGGCAGGCACACAAAATATGGCCAATTGATTCTTCATGGCCGCAGTGGTCACAGGTTGGGCTGTCGGTCATCCCTATGCGGAATGCATAGGCTTTAGTAAAGGCAACGCCCAACCAAAGTCGATATAAAAGCGTGGCGTCTCTACGGCGAAGCTGTGATGGCGCTCGAAGACTTTATGTTGGATCAAGTGAGTACAGTCGCGTGTTTCTTAAATGTGGCTCATTCCATTGCGACGCGGTGCACTGCCGAGCAAGTAGGCGGAGCTTCCGTGCCGCGTCAGTTCTAGAATGAGGAATCGGTACGCAGCGGTCCTCAGTATGGGCTGAGCGGGCAGCGTGATCCGCCCGTTCATTGCCGATAATCCCGCAGTGACTTGGAAGCCACTGAAAGGTTATCTCATGGCCTGCTTCACTTATATGTTGCAAAGTCTCTGTAATATGGAATATTAGTTGTTCGTGTGGTCCACGTCGTAAAGGTGACAGTAGAGAGTGCAGTGCCGCCTTCGAATCGCAGAATATTGTCCATTTATGTGGTGGTTCATCACCAATGTGATGAAGGGCAGTAAAGAGCGCTGTGAGCTCTTCTGCCGTCGATGTTGTCGCGTGGGTCGTCTTAAACTTGATTGTTGTAGCTTTCGCTGGTATGACGATTGCCGCCGCGGTGCTACTTCGAAGGACAGATCCATCAGTGTAAATATGCGTAGAATCACGATAGTTCTCGTACAAATGTAGTAGCGTGAGCTGTCTAAGGGCTGGCGATGATAGATCAGCTTTTTTCGAGATACCAGGTATTGTGAGGTTGATTTTTGGCTGAGCGAGGCACCATGGAGGAATCGAAGGTCTCGCAGCCGGGGTAAAAGAAGCTGGCAATGATTCATCATATGCGGTTATCGTCCGGCTGAAAGATGTGTGTGGTCTGTCCGCTGTTAGGGAGGCCAAGTGGTGACGAGGAGTCCTGGTCAGATGCCTTATATGGGTCCTGAGTACTTCAATTTCAATGTGGGTCTTGACAAGGTGATCTCCAACGATTGCTATCGTAGCCACTGTTGAAGCACTCTGAGGCAGGCCTAGACAGATCCGGAGCACTTGACCCTGAAGACTTTGTATTGTGCGTAGATTTGTTTTACCAGTGTTGTTCATTGCTGGCAAGCTGTATCGCAGAAATCCTAGGAATAGCACCCTGTAGAGTTGCAACATCGCACTTGGCGACATTCCCCAGGTCTTGCCAGCGAAAAACCTGAGCAGGTGGCAGATGCCTGTCAACCGTTTTTTCATGTATGATACGTGTGGGCTCCATGACAAGTCCCTGTCGATTATGACACCTAGGAACTTGTACGATCGGACCCGTCGTATTATTTGGCCATTTATCATTACACTGTAGTTGGCCATGGGTTTGCGCGTAAATGGCACTAGTGCGCATTTCTCTGAGGAAATTTCCAGGCCTCGATTACGAAGGTAGAGAACAGTTTGTGTGGCGGCTCTCTGAATTCTCACTCTCAACTGTAGGCGTGTTACTGCAGACGTCCATATGCAAATGTCATCGGCGTACATTGATAGCCTGACTGTGGTTGGCACGTGCTCAAGGAGAGCAATTAGTGTTAGGTTAAATAACACAGGGCTAAGTACACCGCCCTGGGGGACGCCGCGGTAGCTGTAATGTAGAGAAGTATGGCCTCCCTCGGTGCTTACAAAGAAGGATCGCATGGATAGATAGCTCCGTATCCATTGAAACATCCGACCACCCACTCCTACCTCTGCGAGAGCAGAGAGGACGGCTTCATGCGTAACGTTGTCATACGCCCCTTTAACGTCGAGGAATAAAGAAGCGCAGAGACGCTTACGGCATTTCTCATGTTGAATGTAGGTGACCAGGTCGACGACGTTATCGATCGATGATCGACCACGTCGGAAGCCCGCCATGGCATCTGGGTAGGTGTTGTGGTCCTCCAAGTACCACTCCAGGCGTCCTAGGACCATCCTCTCCATTACTTTGCCCACACAGCTCGCCAACGCGATCGGGCGATATGATGAGAGCTCCAACGGCGACTTGCCAGGCTTCAGCAGTGGAACAAGGCGACTTGTCTTCCAGGTTGTTGGTAGCGTGCCATTTCTCCAAGATTCATTGTACACCTCAAGAAGAACACCTCTCGCTCGCTCCCCCAGGTGACACAGAGCTCGGTAGGAAATTCCGTCAGGTCCTGGCGCTGATGTGCGGCTACACAAAGCTAATGCTGCCTTAAGTTCGTGGATCGAGAATGGTAGATCCAACCGGTGATCACGTGGTGGCGGACAGCTGATCGAAGGCGATGGAATGTTGGTAGCTGTGAGTTGGCCGGATAATCTGGCGCAGAAATACTCTGCCACGTCAATCTCCGATCTCTTTTGAGAGAGGGCAAGTGCCTTGAATGGGAATCGCTGTACGGGAAGTGTCCGCAGTCCGCGCACCGTTCTCCATAGTTGCGATAAAGGCTTGCGTGGATCTAGCGACTCACAGAAGGCAGCCCAACGTTGCGATTCGAGCTTGTCTAACCGGCGCTGTATCTTCTTTTGCGTGCGCCTGGCGGTCCGTAGATCGTCCATTGTTTTCGTACGTCGGTATCTTCGTTCAGCACGTCGTCGGATTGCTCGAAGTCTTTCTAGTTCCACGTCAAATTCGTTCAGTTTCGAAGAGCATGTGAGAGTGCGCATAGTGTCTTGCACCGCGCTCTTAATTGCCTCTTCCAAGTCGAAAGATGGATTGGCGTCGCAGTGTTCTTCCATTATAGACTGAAATTTAGGCCAGTCCACTCTTTGGATCGTATCCCGTATTTTGGAAGGGGACAATCCTCTGATCTTGATGTGCGTGGGGATATGGTCGCTTCCGTGCGTCTCGATGTCCGCAAACCACCCTGCACGTCTGACAAGGCTTCGTGAGACGAAAGCCAAGTCAAGACAGCTGCTGTAGGTGGAGCCACGTAAGAAGGTAGGACTTCCATCATTCAGCAGCCAAAGTTCATTACTGGAGGCGAAAGATACCAGAGCTCTGCCTTTTGCGTTGATCATCGGACTTCCCCAGAGTGTATGATGGGCGTTGAAATCTCCAATGATGACCCAGGGATTGGAGGTTGAGGAAAGGATGTCTTGCAGTCTTTTGTAATCAAATCGACTTGACGGAGATAGGTAGGCGCCCACAAAAGTAAAGGCCAAATTCTTTTTCCTTACGTTTAGGCATATATATTGATTATTGTCATTAGGTGGTACAGGCTGACGAGTGTAGGTGAGGTCACGGCGAATACACACCAAAACCTTACTGTTTTCATAAACAGTTGACGACATAAATAATTCATATCCAGAAAGCCTGATTGTGTTCGTTAAGTTCGGCTCGCAAATGACGATAATGGGAAACATATTGGCGTACACGAAGCGACGGAAATCCGAAAGGCGCGCTCTGAGTCCGCGCGCATTCCACTGGAAAATAGCTGCTTGTCGGACCTCTTCCCTAAAAGACCGTGGCTGTGGAGCCATGATCTACTCAAGGGTTGCAAGCACCGGACTCAGAGCGTCCAGTACTTGAAGCGCACTTCTGGCAGACGGTGTGTGCATGTTGCTTAGCAACACGTGAATGGCATTCATTAAAGGCCTAATAAGTGCTATCACTTGCTCATCTGTTTTCCGCGACTCCTTGGATACAGCACCTTGCTGCACTGGGGGCGGCTTCTGCTGCGGCTCCTCTGGCGGTCGTGTACGTGGAAGTGGCGGCCATTCCTTTGTGGAGAGAGATCTGGAAGTTTTCTCCCTTCCAACATCGGTGTTCGGAGGGCTGGAAACTTTCGCTGGTGATGCTGCTTGACGAGTTGACTGTTCCTGAAAACTTGATGTTTTCCGTCGTGAAGACCTTCGACGGTGACGTCGTCTTCGCCGTACTTTCACAGCAGCCTCTTTGTGGGTAGAGTTGTCTCTCACCATTTGTTTAAGAATGGTGATCTCTTTCTTGATCTGGGGACAGTCTTTGGAGGAGGCGCAGTGATCACCCTGACAGTTAGGACACTTCAACTTGATTGCGCTGCAGTTGTCTTCTGAGTGGGGTTCGGCACATCGAGGGCACACGGCCGAATTTGTGCAGACACCCTTCACATGGCCCATCTTCTGACAATTGTAGCATTGCATTGGTCTTGGAATAAATGGCCGAACCTGATGGCGAAAGTGGCCGACCTTCACGTAGGGTGGAAGGCAGTCGCCTTTGAACGTTAGTCTCACACAACGTGTGTTGCCGAGGCGACAAACATGCACAATGACGTTGCGTTCACTTGCTGGTTTTATAAGAACTGGGAGGTCTGCATTAGGAATTTCATTGTCAATATCATAGATGACTCCTGTTATTGTGGCACCATTCGTTGGCATGATGGATCGGACCTTGATGTTTCCCAGCTGCGTTACATGTTGTAGTATGGTCAGCGCGCTCGGGTTCATCACATCGATCGCCAGGATGTTTCGCCTAGTGTTTATCCTGACATCCTTAATCTCGTTTGGCACAGTGTTTTCGAGATACACGGAAAGTGCTTGCCTGTTGAGGACGCGCAGGTTGTCGGTAGCGTACTGTGGCACAAACAGGATGGAGTGAGGCCATCGCTGAGGCGCTGTTTTCACAGTGTTCGAGCTGGACGCCGAAGATGAGTTGATAATTCTTCGTTTGGCCTTGCGGTACTGGACAAGTCGAAAGCTGTCTTCCGAGGACTCGTCACCTGATGCGGAGTACAGCTCTGTGTCCTCGCTACCACTCGATGTATTGCCTCGCTTCTTCCTCGAACCGATATCCGCGGGTGAACGGGAACCGGGAGGATCCTCGGAGTGTTGCACATCCATCACCACGATGGAGGGGGCGGTAGACCCCACAAAAGTCTATAGCATTAACGAGAGGGTGGCAGGTCCTGTTGTGAAACTTAATAAGAGGTACTAATTGAAGGTCGTACAGGTCTACGCCGCTACATCCAGTCATGATGACTAGGATGTCGAAAGCTTCTATGAAGACGTGGAATCGGCGATGAGTAAAGTCAAAACAAAATATACTATACTGATGGGCGACATCAATGCCAGGGTAGGCAAGAAGCAGGCTGGAGGCATTTCAGTGGGGGAATATGGCATAGGATCTAGGAATATCAGGGGAGAGTTATTAGTAAAGTTTGTAGAACAGAATAATGTGCGGATAATGAATACCTTCTTCCGCAAGCGGGATAGCCGAAAGTAGACGTGGAGAAGCCCGAATGGTGAGACTAGAAATGAAATAGATTTTACGCTCTGCGCTAACCTTGGCATCATACAATCTGTGGACGTGCTCGGCAAGGTGCGCTGCAATGACCATTAGATGGTAAGAACTCGAATTAGCATAGATTTGAGGAGGGAATGGAAGAGACTGGTACATAAGAAGCCGATCAATGAGTTAGCGGTAAGAGGGAAAATAGAGGAATTCCGGATCAAGCTACAGAACAGGTATTCGGCTTTAACTTAGGAAGAGGACCTTATAGTGTTGAAGCAATGAACGACAATCTTATGGGCATCAATAATGAGTGTGCAATAGAAGTCGGTGGTTACTCCATTAGACAGGATGACAGTAAGCTATCGCAGGAGACGAAAGATCTGATCGAGAAACGCCAATGTATGAAAACCTCTAACCCTACAGCTAGAATAGAACTGGCAGAACTTTCCAAGTTTATCAACAAGCGTAAGACAGCTGACATAAGGAAGTATATTATGGATAGAATTGAACATGCTCTGGGAAACGGAGGAAGCCTAAAAGCAGCGAAGAAGAGACTAGGAATTGGCAAGAATCAGATGTATACGTTAAGAGGCAAATCCGGCAATATCATTACTAATAAGAACGAGATAGTTCAAGTGGCTGAGGAGTTCTATAGAAATTTATACAGTACCAGTGGCACCCACGAAGATAATGGAAGACCCGCCGTGGTTGCTCAGTGGCTATGGTGTTAGGCTGCTGAGCACGAGGTCGCGGGATCGAATCCCGGCCACGGCGGCCGCATTTCGATGGGGGCGAAATGCAAAAACACCCGTGTACTTAGACTTAGGTGCACGTTAAAGAACCCCAGGTGGTCTAAATTTCCGGAGTCCTCCACTACGGCGTGCCTCAGAAAGTGGTTTTGGCACGTAAAACCTCATAATTTAATTTTTAAGATAATGGGAGAGAGAATAGTCTAAAAAAATTTGAAATCCCACAAGTAACGCCGAAAGAAGTAAAGAAAGCCTAGGGAGCTATGCAAAGGGGGAAGGCCGCTGCGGAGGATCAGGTGACAGCAGATTTGTTGAAGGATGGCGGGCAAATTGTTCTCGAAAAACTGGCCACCCTGTATAAGCAATGCCTGGTGTCTTCGAGCGAACCGGAATCTTGGAAGAACGCCAACATAATCCTAATCGATAAGAAAGGGGACGCCAAAGATTTGAAAAATAATAGACCGATCAAATTCTGTCCGTTGCCTACAAAGTATTTACTAAGGTAGTCGCAAATAGAATCAGGAACACCTTGGACTTCTGTGAAACAAAGGACCAGGCAGGATTTCGTAAAGGCTACTCAACAATACACCATATTCACACTATCAATTATGTGATAGAAGAATGTGCGAAATAAAACCAACCCCTATATATAACTTTCTTTGATTACGAGAAAGCATTTGATTCAGTCGAAACCTCAGCACCCATGGAGGCATTACGGAATCAGGGTGTACACGAGCCGTATGCGAAAATACTGAAAGATATCTTATAGCGTCTTCACAACCACCGTAGTCCTCCACAAAGAAAGCAACAAATTCCCAATAAAGAACGGCGTCAGACAGGGAGATACGATCTCTCCAATCCTATTCACAACATGTTTACAGGAGGTATTCAGAGACCTGGAGTGGGAAGAATTGGGGATAAAAGTTAATGGAGAATACCTTAGTAACTTGCGATTCGCTGATGACATTGCCTTGCTTAGTAACTCAGGGGACCAATTGCAATTCGTGCTCACTGACCTGGAGAGGCAAAGCAGAAGGGTGGGTCTAAAAATTAATCTGCAGAAAACTAAAGTAATGTTTAACAGTCTCGGAAGGGAACAGCAGTTTACGATAGGTAGCGAGGCACTAGAAGTGGTAAGGGAATACATCTACTTAGGACAGGTAGTGACTGCGGATCCGGATAATGAGACTGATATAACCGGAAGAATAAGAATGGGTTGGGGGGGGGGCGTTTGGCAGGCATTCTGAAATCATGAACAGCAGGTTGCCGCTATCCCTCAAGAGAAAAGTGTTTAATAGCTGTGTCTTCCCAGTACTCACCTACGGGGCAGAAACCTGGAGGCTTACGAAAAGGGTTCTACTGAAATTGAGGTCGACGCAATGAGCTATGGAAAGAAGAATGATGGATGTAACTTTAAGGGATAAGAAAAGAGCAGATTGGGTGAGGGAACAAACGCGAGTAAATTACATGTTAGCTGAAATCAAGAAAAAGAAATGGACATGGGCCGGACATGTAATGAGGAGGGAAGATAACCGATGGTCATTAGGGGTTACAGATTGGATTCCAAGGGAAGGGAAGCGTAGCAGGGGGCGCCAGAAGGTTAGGTGGACGGATGAGATTAAGAAGTTTGCAGGGACAACATGGCCACAATTAGTACATGACCGGGGTAGTGGAGAATTATGGGAGAGGCCTTTGCCCTGCAGTGGGCGTAACGAGGATGACGATTATGATGATGATGATGATGATGATGATGCACGCCAAATAAGACTGATTAGTGGTTTACGCACATAAATTATCTCCCAACAATAGCAGACGAATGGCATTTGCGTTTGATCGCCATCGCTTTGAAGTTGCGCGTTCGAAAATCGAGTATGCTTTAAGAATATCAAGGCATCTCCCTGTACAACTGAGGCAAGAGGAATCGATGATTCAATGTTATTTTAGCCGGCGGCAGGATGAAATACCCGGTGGTGTAGAAGGAATAAATTGTGAACACTTATTGAGCACTTTCACTGCAAGTTCAAAGTCCATATTTTGAGTGGAATAAATGAGGCTACTCAGTAGCGATCATTCAAACTTCGCTATGTGACATTAGCCTTGAAAATTGAAGATTTTACGGCAGTTATCTGTTCATCTGGCGGAACTTAGTTTTACACATACATACATACATACATACATACATACATACATACATACATACATACATACATACATACATACATACATACATACATACATACATACATACATACATACATACATACATACATACATACATACATACATACATACATACATACATACATACATACATACATACATACATACATACATACATACATACATACATACATGCTGCAGTCCCGCTTGATATTTACGGCAGGAGTCGGGAAAGCATCATTTTCTAGTTAGACAAAGTCATTCATTGGTAACGCACGAACCTCTCCAGGGAGATCATTCGAACATTCTATATAGTGTAAAGCAAAAAAAAAACTATTCTTGCATGTCGGTTCTCGGCTGAAACGAAAAAAGATTTCGGTATGACAGCCACTGATACGACACAGTTTAGTGAATTTTATGTATTTATTTAAGAGGGTACGGTTTATCTATTTATTTAAGCCGATTACTAGTTACCTAAGGTATGCTGAAACTTTAATATTTTAATGCGGTGACGTGTTGGCAGTAGGATTAGGTTCAGAATAGTAAGGGTAAACGAAGATGAGCCTTACCTGTCGTACCTGTGTAGCCCTGATTGCGCAAAGGTTTCCTGGAACAAAAAGCAACTGAATCGAATAAAATAAGATTATTACGACATCGAGACGCAGTTGCGGAAAATAGAGGCACGCCGACGTGCTCACCGCAAGTCCTTGAAGCCAAGTTATGTTCAATGCCTCTCACTTTGCACATCGAAAATGCAAACAAAATTCACTGACGATTACAATATTCCCTAATGCAAAATCTGAGCACAGATACATGTTTTCATTTCGCGAATACTGGCTGGCGCTGACAATCGGTTATGTGGGGAACATTGCAGACGGAGTCAAGTGTAGGGCAACTGCCTCGTTAATCTGGAGATCGAAAGATGCAGCGCCTGGATGACGCGTGGGCGCGATTCACAGCAGCCGCCGCAGACAGACCTCCGCTGACGCAGTGCTTTGTTTCCATATATGGCATTGGTGTACTCGCTCGCCGTGTGCCATCAGTGAAAAGACGACGTCGCGCTACTCTGGTGCCATCTCGTAGCGGTTGTCGACGGCCTTGTGGTCTTGATCGGCAGTACGCTTTTCGCGCTTTCACCATACCCTCCTACTCCGCTTTCCGCCTCGCACTCTTTCATCCCCAGCTGCGCTGCGCGTTCGATGTTTCATCCTTCCCTGCACCGGTTGCTCGTTTGCGCCGAGGGCCGCCTACTATAAACGCAGGTAAGGCCGGCTAAGAACTGCGCCCTAAAAGCGCGCGCATCTCGCCCGGTAGTCGTACGAGATGCTTCTGTCTGCGCGCGCTGAAACAGCCCTGTATCTTAGGCCGCCTGTCGGAAAAGGTGCCGCTGATGGGCACCTAAAGGATCCTGCAAAACGACGAGCTCTGCTTCTCCTTATACAAGGGGTCGCCTCACCTCTTTGGGAGGCGGATTAACGGGAACGCCCGTTTGGCCAACTGCCATTTATCTCCGACATTACCTTTAGAGCAAAAAGAGATGCACTTGCGTCTTTTCACTGTGCTGCTTGCTTTCCCAGCACTCGCGTTCTAGCTCTTTGCTAAAGGAAAACGCGAGTCTGCCCAAAGCGCTCCTTTCTACCCGTCGTCGCCGGTGGAACGATAACACGCCGTTCGCCTCGTCCCCTTTCCATTTCTTCACTTGGCTCCCTCAAAGCCTCGTGCCCGTCTTTCTGATGGCGAAGACGCCAGGGAGTGAAGCGACACTGAACGTGCTCCGAGGGAAGGTAGCCATCGCGTCGGGGGCTACGTGTGCCTCCAGTTCTTTAGAAAAGACTTGCCCCGCCGCTGCCTCCTGCCTGCCGCGGCTGACGAAGACGGCGGCAGCGACGAGAGAGGTGAGGTTTGCGCATGAGCCGTGTGCGTGGCGTCCCCTTCCCCTTTCTCGCGAGGCTTGCGCTCTACGGCGCAACTGTGTGGCGGGAGGGATGAGGCTGGAGGGGAGAGGGGATGCTACGATTGGGAAGCGAACGGGAGTCCTCTTCCTCTCTTTCCTTCCTCGCTTTCCCGTTTCGGAGGAGCGAGTCTCCCTCGGCTCTCGTAAGGGGAGATTGAGGAGAGAGGATTGGGTAAGGGGAGCCCCCCTGCGGCCTCCTGCGCAGTGAGCGGCGGCGGCGGCCGATGGCGAGAGAAGAAAGGAGGCCGTGTGGGGTCTCGCGGCGACTCGCTGGCGCTCCGCACTCGGACGAGGCGCCGCCAGAGGCGTTTTCTCGGGACCCGCCGAGGTGTGTGCGTGCTCCTCCCGACGGCGGCTCTTCGTCGTTCGGACTTCGTGGCTCGACCGTGCTTCCACCTTCCTTTAGTTTTAGATTACTTTATCTCCCTCTCTCTCTCTCAGCGATTCGTGCCGCGGGAAAGTGATCGTGCTACTTAACAGTTTAAGTAATTCAGTTAGCCGGACGTTGTTCGCGCGCGCGTGACGCATTCCTGCGGTGTGCTCTTTTGGATCGGTACACTACGCATCTGATGTTGCCACCACGGCTCTTCTCGCCCCACTGCGTGTCCCGGGATTGAACATGATTGTTGGTGGTGAAGCCGCCTTGGAGGCGTGATTTGGAAAGCGCAACTCGCGCTTATGACTGCGACGGGATTCGGCGCCGCACAACACTGAGGCCGTTGTTATAATTGGTAATGTGGTGTGCTTAAAATCAAATTATCGTTTTTTGGTCATGCTTACTCCTACATAAGCTTAAAGTAAGTTCTTGTAGTCATTGAAAACTCCATACTTCTTTAAAACTTGGGAAGTTGCTGCATGTGAAATCAGGTCAAAGTTGCCTTTTTGTCCTTTACTCAACAAATTATTAGTACATGCCATGCTTTTGCACCATGTTATTCATACACTTAACATTCCTAGATCGAAACAATTCTGTCACGTGATGCTTTGGCGATGGCTTAGATCTTTGCTGACGAAAGTTTCCTATTTGCCTTTATCAAAGAACTAAGCCATATTGATTTCATCGACATTTTTCTCGGCTTTTAAACAGGTTGCCCTGTAATGGAAGACACCGAGGCGCAACGGATTTGCCTCAACTCAACAAGGCGGTCTTCCTTGTCGTGTACCCTATGTGTGGCACTACCAGTGCAACAGTTCCACCAAATGTAGCGTGTTGGTGTTCCACCTCGGCGTTTGCAGTGACTTAACAAACCATGGCACTTGGAGAACCTTGCCGACCATCAGCCAGTCAACGCGACCGTCAACTTTACTATGGTCTCAAGACCATGTGCGCTTTTGCTGCCGTGCCACCTTGACAGAGCCAACACAGAGCAATAGGAAGCAAACGTGATCTGAGCCGTGGAGTGGATCACAACTCCGAAAGACATTACTAATAAGTAAAACTAACGATAAGAAAGCAAGGTAAAATGGACTGAGGAGAACAATGGGCATATATACACGCTGTATAGACAAACGGAACGTGGTAACGAAAGCCGTCATGTGCCTGAAATCGTGGGTTCGTGCTTGCTTCGTTGTGTCTCTGCTAGTGCTGGCTTCGACGGCTCGCGCTGCCGACGCTACGCCGACCTCTACCAGTCGTCCCAGCCCCCGCGTGGTGCGGACAAAATACGGCCAATTGCGGGGCAAGATCATCACCCTGGGATCTCGGTTCGGCACCCACCTGCCTTCTGTCGAGGCGTTCATGGGCGTGCCGTACGTGAGCCCGCCGCTGGGCACGCTACGCTTCATGCCTCCCGTCAACTCTCCGCACTGGGACGATGTGCGTGCGGCGGATACGCCGGGCCCCGCGTGCCCGCAGCGGCTGCCGGAGTTCCTGCGCAACGAGTCGTCACCGGCCGCGGTTCGCATGCCGCCCGGCCGCCTCGAGCAGCTGCGACGGTTGGCGCGAGCCGCTTTGCTCAACACCAGCGAGGACTGCCTGCACCTCAACATCTACACTCCGGCGTCAGGTATGCCACACTTCTGCCGACGTTTTAGTCTACATGTGAAGTGGGTTTTCTTTTGAAACGTGACGTCGCACTTGGCGTTAGTTGCGCATGATATGATCGTGTGTCCGGTGTAGCCTATACGAGGCAACTACCTGCACGCGTACTTAAACGTGCGGTAGCGCATCTGTGCTGCAGGGGATGACGACGTAAGTGCTTGCTCGGCGCAAAAGTTCGCTTTGCTTGTGATCGCCGACATGCATTGCACTGCAGTGATAGTTTGCGAGCAGGGCGTGATGCTTGCCAAATTGAACTGAGTTTCTACATTGAGGAAAGAATTGTGCGGCCGTCAAAAAAGACTGGAGTTTCGCCGCGCAGTGGCCTGTTGATGGCGGTGGGCCCCGGAGGAATCTGCTGGGTCATTTATTGTGTTCTGCGTCACCAACTACACCGGCAATGCAATCCTGTCGTTAAAGAGCGCGAAACGCCGCCCTTCGACGAAGCCTAGCTCTCTCTCTTTGCCAGTGCGCCTGTTTGTTGGATCTCGGTTGGTTAAAAAAAATTAAGTAGTAAACTCTCGAAGCATTGATATTTGCGTTCTTCAAACTCTCAGCCTATTTTTAGCGTCTGCCTACGTGTTCTTTAAGTGCGCTGTCGGCCGAGACCACGCAGATGCTTGGTTGCCCGCTGCTGATGCCTTTGTGTGATTACGTAGCGATTGAATGCGGATCATGCTTCTGTGCGTCGTACGCACGCATTCGAATGACACAGCTTTATTGTATTTGAACGGCGTGCTGTCGGTATTGTCGGTGTTGTAACTCTGCAAGCCCGCTTCGGAAATTACTGCAAGAGCATCTTCTATATGATTTTATTTTATACGCTCGAAACTGGTGCGCAGTAAAGACAATAAAGGGACCAGTTTTTCTTACCTTTCTCCTCAATACAATCCGTAGCACTTGTTCTTACAATGCCTTGAGTTTCATCAAAAGCAATACATCGGATGAAATACCTCAGCGAAGTACAGAGAAAAGGACAGCTAAGTAAAAATATAATTTTAGATGGCACTAGATAATATGCAGCAGCACCGTCTTCTCAATACATACTATAAGGACGCATTGCATCGCTTGACTGAGGGTTACCAATACTCCAAGTCAGTGCCGGATTAGGGTGGGGGCTATCGGGGCTGCAGCCCCGGGCTAAAAACTTTCAGGGGCCCCGCTCGACCATTTTGAAAAAAATATTTGCTGAGCATGCTTGCTGCCCAGCAAATACGTAGTTGTACATACGTTTTGTAGAATGTTATGCGTTCGCAACTTGAAGATTGAATGACTAATAAAGTGTTTCTTGTTTTGAAGAATATGCTTTTCTGTTCTTTGGTCCGTGCTGCACTTCGACTAATTGGCATTTCGAGTAATTGTGAACCTGTGGTGGACTGACGCTTCAAACATACCGATGTGTAAGTCAGATAATAACTGGTAAATATTGCTAGAAATCACGCCAGGAAATTAGTTTGCTCAACCCATAAAGATGATGCATATTTTATCACTAATTAGTCAACGTAATATGTTATCTTTTAAAAATTCGGCGCCTTAAAGCAGTCGTCATTAGAGCCCCAAGGATGCAGTAAGGCGCGGGCCCCGAAATTTTTCAATCGGATACGGTAAGTGCAGTGCAGTACGTTATCCAGAAGACCATGACCACCTTGTTCCATGCTTTGCCAAGTGAGCAATTAACTAACGTCGTACTTGTCGCTTAGCTCCGAGTCGTCCTCGTGTGGCTACAGGGGACATGCCCTCTCTGTGCATTCTCCGATTTTCCCAATTCTGCCTAAGTCGTCCATTATTCGTCCTACTTGCTCATTTTTACGTGGAGTGTGAGAACCTGCTGTTGTCCTGTAGTGCTCCACCAACTTCAACTCGGAAGCACGAGAATACCGAGCTTTGAGCTCATGGAGCTCTCCTTGCAGACGCTATTTACGCCGACGGCAAGAGAGGGCGCCAGGAGACCCATACTCCGGCTCTGTGGAGCGCGATGGCTGCCCTGTATCAGCGACGCCTATACACGGAAAATCCATGGCGTCTATTTTATGTCGCGAAATGTGTTAGCGTAAGTGTACGCACTCCTAATAGTCACTGAAGAAAGCATGAGAGACTGTAAAGTGTGGCGACAACTACATACCTATAGAATTCAAGGTTGTGCAGATTAATGAGGCCTAGGCGGCATTTAGTGAGGCTCAGAATTATGACATTTGGTTTGCTCAAGACACTACCTTCAGTACTCTTTTATCATATAGAGTGCCAGTTAAAGTTATCACTATCTCCCGTATCACCAGCGCTGTGGGCAGAACTGAGAGGAGAAATGACGTATAAGAAGAAAGAAAGGACTTGGAATGCGTAGAACTCGACACTATGTCTAGCCTTATTACAAGCAAAATACCACTCAGTTTGGACTCCCGCTAGTCAGGTAATGTGCCCAGAATTAGAACAGAAGCACAATGTTCTCAAATGCATGAATCACGGTGATAGCATTGTTTGGCAAACAACTTTCAATCAAAGAATAGACAACGTTCGGAGGCACGTGGCAAAGAGAGAGAGAGAGGGGGGGGGGGGAGAGAGAAACAATATAGAAGAAGTAACATTGTTTATGTTTGGTCAAGCATTGCGGAGCTTCCAGTCGTTCCACCAGGATCAGTAGAGCGCGTCTTTAAGTGCTTCAAGCAGGAGGTCGCGCTGTCGTGTTGCATAGCAGCATCTTTTTAGTCACAGATGGCGTGAGGCCCTCATTATGGTAGCATAAGTGGTGACAAAAAGTGCGAGTTCACTGCTAACTTATCATAAAGTGCCCTATGAATACGTAGCTCATGTAGATACAGGTCAACGTGTCGGACACGGTAATTACGATCATTGAAAGTAGGCTCCAGCCATGAGGATGGCCACAATGCTCTTTGGCAAGCTTAACTGAGGCTTTCACCTTCGATTTGATGTCGACGTTTCCTCTGTATTGTTGAAGCTATTGGACGCTGCGCCTTGCAAGAGGTACGTCATGCCTCCGCGAATCAGAGGCACTTTTCGCTTGCACAACTGCAAGAGAATGCGCACTATACTTATTCGAAAACAACGCTGGAATGCGTAAGAACCGAGACCAAAACAGAAGAAAGAATAATAATCAAGACCCATTCATATACACACAGGTTTTTAACCAATATATTTTTTTAAGCAAGGAACAAAGCACATTCACGAGTAAAATGAGTGCTTTCATTCATTGTTGAAGAATTGACAGTTGGCCTAGGTGGTATGAGGTTTACTTCTTGAACAGCGCATAATACCGGGACATGCAGAAAGGTGAAACGTGACGGAGCGCGTTTTCGACTGCAGCAGACGGATAGAGTTAGCTAGAGTTACGGATAGAGTTAGCAGGGGTAAGTTCAGAAGGCTGAGAGCATGTACCCTTCCAGTACTCCATTTCACTTCTACATCATCTCGAGACGCCTTCATTGCCTTAAATCCTGTTTAGCGATTACGTATAGGATTTTTCCAGGATGTAAAGCTAGGTGCTTGGGGCACTGCATAGAAGTGGTTTAAACAAATTCTTACCGTCAGCTTCCGAGAAGGTCAACGCTAATTCGATATCGTCCGCTGTATCGTCACAGACGACGAGAAGCAGCTGACAAGTGCATTCCGAGTACCGCAATATTAAATTAAATTAAACAAAATTATGGGGTTTTACGTGCCAAAACCACTTTCTGATTATGAGGCACGCGCAGTGGGGGACTCCGGAAACTTGGGCCACCTGGGGTTTTTAACGTGCATATAAATCTAAGTACACGGGTGTTTTCGCATTTCGCCCCAACGAAATGCGGCCGCCGTGGCCAAAATTTGATCCCGCGACCTCATGCTGCTAATTAGGTTCGAGGCCGTGGACGCCATAGCCACTAAGCAACCACGGCTGGTCGACTACCACAATATACGACGCAATAACAAAGGATGTAGCATCCTCGTGCCAAGTCACAACACCATGTTACATCTTCGTTTCGTTGTTTAGTTAAAGAAAACAAAAACTTTTTTTTTTGCCATAGGAAACGCGAGGAAACAGTTCCTTTTTTGACGTATACGGCGATTCTGTTTTCAGCGTCGAAACATGGTACTTAAGAAAGGAAAAAAAAATTGCTCTCGATACCGATCGTTAATAAAAACAGGCATGAAAAACGATTATGTCCCCATCCCGTTTCCGTGCCATAGGAATATACATAGACGAAGGCGCTATGAGTTATGAGTAATTCTTCTCAAGACCAGCAGAACCTGCCGGCTTCCTAAGTACTGACTTGCCACAGGAGTGTTGAAAATCCCGCACACGCACGCACGCACACAAAAAGCTGATTAATATGGGAAAAGGAATCTGAAAAAGAAACGAATGGGGGATGACAAATGGTGCTGTTGTATTTCTTTCTGTCACCTTGGAGTTGTTCAAATGATGAAAATTTATAAGTTTTCAGTGAAGTAGCGGGCGGTAGAGTTGATGAAATCTGAAAAACACTCAACACTGAAGAGTAACTATGCGTTTTTCTCTCTAAAAATAAAGAAAAGATACCACAACATCGAAAGCGTATACTATATTTTTTTGGAACAACTGGGGCGCTATAACATAAAGCTATGCCAAGCTTTTCTATTCCAATTCTGCAACCAGCTCTCCGCGATTGGTCAACAGCATTCTTGACCCCCTCCCCCCTCCTCCTTCGCCTGCCTGTAACGCGACGTCAAGAAAACCGCGATAGCTCCCCATCTGATATTACGTGTACACACTGATTATGAATAATTAGAGCGAACGAAAGAAATATAGTTATTTCTGATTAGACGGCTTTTCGCCATTAGCCCTGTACTACTGGTCAAAAGCTTTCGGGCTGCATCCACTTTACCCGCCTGTCACACGACGTCACAAAACCGCGAAAACTCAGCGCGTCAAAGTGACGTGTACGTGTTAGAGATGCATTATAATATGCTGAACAAAACTGAAATTTTTATTTAAATAGCCGCAGACTGCCCCATTCGGAAAGGAATAAAAAATGACTGCCACTGATCGCTCACGCACTGGCTACTGGCATGTGTCGGAGAGCATGGGTTTATTTGCGTATATTAAAGCTTTTTGCGTGGCCGTGTAACGTTATCGAGCACTTTCGGCACGTTTACGACCTCGCTCTGCGAACTCTCCTTTGGTGAGGATCCGTCTTAGCGGCATTCTTAGCATTCCCTTGCATACCGTCGCGATTTTAGACAAGCCACCAAAAGCTAAGTAATGGTAGGGGGACCAGTCGCAGAGTTCGGCACGAATCTCTTCATCCGGTTATATACATTCAGCGCACTGGCTCGGCCCCATCGAAACCCTCGTCACTTGAGCTTTCCCCTCGCCTCCTGGTAGCCAATTGCAAACGAAAAGCCGCTGAATATATGCAATGTTATTCATCTTGAAAGCAAAGAAAAGTGACCACCTATAAACAAATGGAGCGTTTCATTGGGCTGTTCAGGCAAAGCTGCGGGTCACCGCCCGATGTTTGCGTTGGAGGTTGCGCAAATTTGACGTCGGGAGATCGGAATGAAAACATATTGGCATAGTTTTACGTTATAGTGCCCCTGGCTACGTTTCTTGTAAATTAGTTAAATTTATTTGTTGTAACTTCCTTCAACTTGCCTCAAACAGCCTAAAGCAGTTGGATAGAATTTGATTGCAAAAGGTTGATGAATTGTGTGCTAATGAAATACGCAATCGACATATGTCGTCCATTATAACATTTCTGCAAATACAGCTTAAACATTGTTGCGTACTCGAAAGCAGAAGCTGTGAAATATTAATTTTGATTGAGTGCCGACATTCGTGCTATACATTTTGGGGAGTTCGCTAAAAAAGCACTGCGAAACGTTAAGCGAGCCATGACAAATTAATACTGGATAGGTAGATTTGCTTTATATTTCGTACGAGATGTAATAAATTTTACCTTTTTATGCTTTAGCTGCGTCAACAGGAGGCTTATCTTACATCACCTAGCCGCGCTTTAACGGATTCAAAGCGCGGATCTCATTACAGGGAAAACAGACTATATAGTCTGCAGGCATCGAACATGCACACGTAACTTGTGCCCATAAGAAATGAAGCTGACGAAGAAACCTAGAATGCAAGAGCGCGTAGTGTTGCTCTTAATGTTTTCTGTATATTAACTGGTGATAAATTACGGGAAGCAGCGAGAAAACTAGTTTAAAAGGGGGGGCAGATCAAGTTACGCTGTAGTTAACGAGTAGCCAAAAAATGGTGTAATTGATGGGTTTTAATGGCGCAAGGGAATCTTTGGCAAAAGAGCGCCAAGTCTAAACAAACAATGGTCAAAAAAGATTGTACGGTGTCTAGTTAGAAGCTTACTACGACTTATAAAAGTTTAGAGAATATAATGAGCGCATCTAATATCAAGTGTTCTTGTGATAAGAAAAAAAAAATTATTCATGAGCTCCCTTTTTTTACGATTACTTAATTTCTCATAATAGCTTGTTATTCATCCCAAATGACCAGGTAGTCCTTTGCTTTCCAGTGCGTTGCAAAACATATAACGTGGGAGTAAAGAGAACTGCTCGCACCTGCTGTGTTAAATGGTCCCAATGAATTTCTTAATGGCTGTTTGGCAACAGGAGTTTGATATAGTTTTCTACTGGGTCTGCAACTTGTTCAAAAAGCAAATGCATCCATGTTATTTTTTCTTTGGCCTTAGCCTATTAGTTTAGGCCGCTTATACAGGCAACATGTGGTGTTCAGAACAACGCCAACAGCAGCGCCGTAGTTACGAGCTGCGGGCCTCCGTGTTTGCAAAATATCAGCAGCGGTGTTTAAGGCTAAACCAGTCGAATTGATGCTTTTATTTTCTTTTGAGCGAGCTTATGTATAGTCGTATACGAGAGAATTGAATCGCACTACACGCTTTAACCAAATGGCTCGCTTGTCTATACGAGGCAGATTTCTTTTGCCAGACATAATGTCTTCTTACTCGTTTTGCCAAAAGCGTTGCTTTGAGTACAGTAACATTTCTAACGATGCAATCAGTTACAGCTAATTTATTGCCCGTATAACTCTGGAAGAAAAAGAAATGACCATTTGAAAAATATAAGCGCCACCACCACCACCAATCCTAGTTCTGCATGCACTCCTACATAGGTGCTAGTTGTTATTTGTTAACTCTTTTTAGAGTATTGTTTTTTGTCAGCGATACATAAAAAGGCACATACACTTTTACCGCCAAGGCATTCTTGTTCTTGAACCACAGAGGCTTTCAGATTTTTTACAGCACTGTCTTAAGCGCTTTCTTTACAACCTCCCCGTAATGAGGGGCAGCGTAATCGTAAAAGGTGAGTAGAACGTCGGTTGTGCAAGCACACACCAACAAATAACACACACAAAAGGAAAAAAAATCTTGCTTGCTGTGCCGCTTCGAAGCTTAAGCGTTAATGAACTCCAGAAGTATGCATAAACACGGCTGCTTTGCCCGGAGAATAGCTTGTGATTCTTCTCGCGCTTGCACGAATTGCAAGCAACGTCTGAGGAGACGCAGAAGTTGCTGACCAAAGAGCGCCATCCATCAAAACCAGAGAACGCTTGTTTGAAGCAATGCGACTACTCTGGTGACTTTGTGTTACACTCATGTATAGAGCCTCGAAGTGGCTCGTTTTTTTTCTCAGTCAAAGGAAGACTCCATGGATGAAAAGCTTTTCTCAGTGACGCTTTAGCTTCCACATTTAAAAATCAGGCATGCAGAAAAAAGGACAGCCATGATTATCAGCCCCTGATTGTCATATGCAAAAAAGGCAAGCAGTGAATATACCAGAGCGTAATGTCAATGCCCTTTCCCGGAGCTGAAACCACCGCGATGAGCATTGAGAACGGCTTCGCGAGGCTGCGCAACAAAGTTGAAAGAAATTTCCATAATCATGTGGGCATTTTGCCTAACCAGTCGTGATACACTCGTTTTGTATTCGCGTTGTCATGACGAAGATGTGGTGTTTGTGTTTAAATTCGATGTTTAATGTTTCGTAAGGTACGTAAATGCGCGTCATAAAATGGCGATTCACGTTGTTGCTTAAACCTTGTAGCGAGAAGGACCCTAAAAGGTGAAAAAATATCCTTTCCCTGTCATTGCATGGAAATTTTATCTGGGAAAGATGTATTGTATCTTCAGCTAACCTGCGCATTCACAGCATGGATATCAGTTACAATATAGAGTGCTTTCGTGTACTTACACCAAATTTTTAAAAATTGCCTATTGTAGATGGCACGATTCTAACCACAAATGTAAATTACTGGATGAGGTGGCAACTGCTTCTATGAGAAATAATAATACGGAATTGAAGAAATAACAATAATGCTAATTAAGGCTTTACTAAATAATTCATGGCACACATTTTAATCTACGAATTATCGTCGGGGAGCTCGCAAAGCGTACATACTTGGAACGAATTCTCAGGTTTGCACCAACTTCGAAATATTAATTTTCGACGTATCCGGTGAATTATATTGGCCTTCCAGTTACATTTTTTTAAAAAGAAAACGCTGTTTTATGCATTAGGGGAGCAAAAGTAACTTGAACACCAATGTATTCTTCGGAAACTAGGAAAATTATTATCTCGAAAGTGGTGCCATCCTGAGAATTCTTTCTAAGTACACACTCTTTGCGAACTCACTAGCTACAATTCATAGATCAAGATAAGTGCCGTAAAATGGTTCATTATAAAGTTAATTCGCCTAATTATGTCAATTATTCAGTTAAGTATGTCAATTTCTCGTAGAAGCGATGGCCGCGTCATTGAGCACAATATATCAAGGGTTATAATTAATATATCTGCCACAGGTAACTGTTTAAAATGTGGTGCAGTTGAAAAAAAAAGCAAAAGACAACAACCCTGTATGTGGCAAGGATTGACTGCCTAATAAGTATCGCTTCCCTGTGCAATGTTAACGTAGTTCTCTTTGTTGCCTTAGTCATGTAATGCTAGTAGATAAAAATGCAACGTTGCTGGTCGACCTGCTGGCGTTCCATTTTAGTTGCTCGAGAAGACACCGGATTATGTTCATTTCACCTAAAACTTAGATGATAAAAGGCTTATTCCACCCATGTTTATCTGCTTGGCTTAGAGAACGGTGTTGGCTTATACTATAGTGACACCACCTTGCTCAACGTATCTCGTGCCCAGTGCATTTCTGTTTGCTAACACTGTCGCCTTCTTGGGCTCTCTTGTTGGCAGTAATCCAGGCCAGTCAAGGTACTGACAATTGGAAGTACAGTGCTGTGCCTTCAGGGCCGTCGTAACCCGCGGTATTTCTTTGTCCACAATATGCAACGCTAATACGTTTATATCTTCTCTGGAGACATTTCTATACGTTCTACCATGAAACACCTTATTATAACAGGAGGTCTATCGAACTAACCTATTTACTTAATATGCTTCTTGCATATTAAGTGTGTGTTAATAAATTGAGAATGAGATTATTTGCAATCTTTTCTAAGGCCACCAATAACATAACATTTCAATAGAAGCATCCTACTTGTTTATCAACTATCAGCACAAGTTGAAATGTGAACAAGGAACATCTAACTCTTACATCTGTTACTAATAATTAAGCGGAGAGGCGACAAGCACTTGTTCTGTAGGCGGGTTCTAAGCATATTGTAGACCTAGACGTACGTTTTGGAGTGTATGTCTGCACGCATTTACATATACAACCGTACTTGAAAAAATAACAGTACACGGTAATCGCTTTCGATTTCTTCACGCTTGTATTCTTATGATATACCCTATGGTCAACAGACTTTTGTAACTACTGGAAAACTGCTTTATTTTTATCGTTTTCGTGTTGTGTACATGGATTCTGTTCTTGACTACAAGACACAGAAATGAAGAACCAGCTCTCGCTGTGAACTCTGACAGTTTTTTTTTCCCGGCTCGTGGCACACACTTTATGCGAAGCCCAAAGTTCTAAGGCATCGTTGTCCTGAATAAAAAAAAAAAGACAGAATGACAGTACTTCTAGAGGTAAGGGGAGAGGGGCCGCATAATGTTTTGCCACGGCGTTTAAGAGCTTAGCAAAGTTTAAGAGCTTGTGCGTCTCTTTGTGCCGGTGGAGTGGTTGGAAAGATATTTTGATGTCTCTATTGATCTCAAAATTAAAAGGAAAGCAAATTGTGACACATTTCGGCATGTTCTCAGTATGACTAACCTCCCATACACCTATTCGAGTCAAGGTAGACTATCATGACGAGTGAGCTAGTGGTATTGGTGACTTTATTTTACTCTCGGAAGTAAATTTTCTGAACTGTCAGTAGCTTCTAGGCCTAGCTCAAAGAAAATAAATTTTTACAAATATTATGGTGAATTACGGTCTATTTACCTTAGCTGAGTGCCATTAAAATCTATGTTGACATTAAAGGAAAGCTTTTGTAAGGGTATAAGACGGTTACCTAAGGAATGAAACATATTTTAGCGAAGCTTTCCCCCGGTATTGCCGATCTACAAAAATCTCGCCAATCAGCCATATTCGGAAATAACCACCAAACACATTCTTTATTCAGAGATCAGTACCCACAAAAACGAAGGGGAACCATGGGGGCAAAAGATGAATTAAATTTTGCGTCAGCATTCGGGCTGGGTTTCGAGCCTAGTATTGTTACCAACAAAATCCATAATTCGACTTCTAGGATATGAACTCACATGTAAGTTCTGATAAGGGACCCTTAAATGAGAATCTCTGACACACCAGATAAAAGGTATTAATGCATCTCGATTTGCAGCACTTAGTGCGTGCCCTATATTTAACGTTTTTTTTAGATGTTCTTGCGGTCATCTGGGCACCAGGAGTTTAGTGTTACAGTATAGTAGCCTACCTCGCTATAGAACAACTGAGAATTAGAACAGTGATGATGTCACATCTGTTAATACCTATCTTTCTCTTCAACCATTTACCCCAGTTTTGTGCATCATCATTTTATAATACAGGAGAAGGCGGCGTTTTATACAACAGGCTCCATGACTTACCTAAAAACTGAGACTTCAACAAGAAATTGATAGATCACTAGTTACTACGTGGATTACTGTTAGTCAGGGAATTTTTCTTTAAGAATGAAGAGAATGGAACAAAGTAGAAACCCCACTCCTCCACACCTTGCTTCACACTCACTCTTATATGCCTCCCTTTCTTTCGCTTTAGCTCCTTGTAAACAGCCTGCACATCGCTTTTCGCCGCAACGCGTCCTCCGAAGATCGCATGTGGTAGTTTAGGCTCTTTCCTGCACAAAATATGAACCAAAATGCATATATCTGTCCCATGGCTAAAATATGAACAATGCGTTGAGTGCAGGGAGCAACATTTCAGCACGTGACTGAAGTGGCATTGCAGATGGCTGTATATCCGAGCAGTGAGGAAAAACTTTTTTTACGTAATTTCCCAAAGCATTCAATTGTTCACCTCTCAGAATTGGCATGCAATATTGATTTCCTCGGCACAAAAAAGCTGAACGGTCTTTTCTATCATCTCCAATCTTTCATAACTCCGCCACCTGAACAACGGCGATGATTCGTTTACGCAAGCATTGTAGTCGAAACTTGTTATTATGCAACAAGTGGCATTTTACTCGCAAGAATGCATTCTATGAGCTTTCTTCTCCTGTTCGTTGTTCAGGTGCCCCACGTGTCACTGCAGAATTTATTTATTTTTGGCGATTTGTTTCCATTTTCTAAAATCAGACTTTGTTGTAATTTACACTCTGTTGAATGGGTTCTTGCTTTTAGCTACCTAGACGGTCGACTGTATTGACTTCAAGGGGCAAAAAACTTGTGTTCATTAGTGGTGCTGCATACATGTGGGCATCACTTTCCGCGTGAAGTCCAATTACCTACCCGAACGCTATTGCCTAGGAAATGCGACAGACGTTGCACATAATATAAAAACCGCCACTGCCCAACAAAAATAAAAATAAAAATAAATTGTTTATTGAAAACGACAACACATGTATTCGAAATTGTTTTGACAGGGTTTCCAAATTAGACCGATAATTTTGCCATTCGCCAACTATAGTATTAGGCTGTTTGAAAAAAAAAATCGCGAGGCAGTGTAACTTAAATAGTATAACCGGAATGGTTTAACAAATTATTAGGTGAACGATGTCATGGTAATCTGATAAATAAGGTAACTCCAAAACTAGTAATCGGTGACTAATACAAGCATCTTTTTGCAAAGAACGTAGCCTGGCAAACTTACTAAAGCTGTGACTATTGTATAGAGAACGGATCCTTTCAGCTGCTCCATTGCTCTCTGACCCGATGGTAAGAAAGAGATTTACGCGTAAATCTACATTAGCATAACCTATATCTTTCTTTGGTTCAAACGTGAAATGGCTGTATAGCTATGAGTGACGAAAAGTACGCTTGTTGCAGTAAAACGCTCCAAACAGTGATACGAAAGCATTCGGGTTTGAATGAATATTGTCTGAATTGACGACATCGTGGCGAATCACTGTAGTTGCAAAACCACTGGTAGAGCTTCGGAGGCTGCGTTGCGTCGCTCGCAATCCCAGTAATGGCGGAATTTTGGCACGCGTCACAAAACTGTAGTAATTGTAGATGCTTGCACAACACCATCAATTAATTAAGCGCACTCGCGTCCTCTAGAGCGACGTATTGCACTCAGTGCTCCTACCGTAATGACATTCTCACCGCAGTCTAGGCTAGTTTGTATCTTTCGTTTACGCGCATATGTGGCAGCAAAAAAAAAAATAGTCGATGCAATAATATTTGGAGTTTTACGTGCCAAAACCACTTTCTGATTATGAGGCACGCCGTAGTGGAGGACTCCGGAAATTTAGACCACCTGGGGTTCTTTAACGTGCACCTAAATCTAAGCACACGGGTGTTTTCGCATTTCGCCCCCATCGAAATGCGGCCGCCGTGGCCGGGATTCGATCCCGCGACCTCGTGCTCAACAGCCCAACACCATAGCCACTGAGCAACCACGGCGGGTAGTCGATGCAATGCACGAAATAAACAAAGTAACAATACGGCTGTATAGAGTCGCCGAAAATCTGGTTTTTGTAGATTTTACTGCGAATGCCATGTGCAAGGTTTGAAAGACTAGTTCCCTTCGCTACGCAAAGTTTAGAGGATGACTTGCCAATAGACAGCTCCAGAGACATTGCCTATACATTAACTGACCGAGGCGACACTGTGAAGAGAGAAGTGTGAAGCGAGCGAGGTAAATAAAAATGTTTTCCATTACTATAGTCCGTGGTGCCGATGTGAGCTGAATTTTGTCACAACAGAAAGGGAGAAAATATTCCGACAACGCCACTAGAGTAAACATAGAATATTTCCAACAATATACTACCGGGATGTTACCGAATAAGCTACGGACAAAAAATTATTAATTTCGAGGTTTGTCAGGAACGTTGTGAAAAACGCAATATGGTATGGTTGGTGCATGCGTCTGCGAATAAACAAAGAACAGAAGACGAGGCAAACATTTCGAATATATACACACTGCAGAAAGCTGTAGAACTCTTCTTCAGCGGCTGCTCTTTCTTTCTTTCAACCCTCAGTGCACTAACGAGATGAAACGCAGTTTCCTCTAAGTTTGTGATCGTCGTAGTCATTTGATTTTGCTTATAAAAGAAAAATCCCCCAAAACACGTGACATGCTATCTTTGAGATAGAAAATATGGAGATGGGCATGCGTAGGCAAAATTTTACCGGAAGCCACCACCACCACCACCACCACCACCACCACCGCCATCATCATCATCATCATCATCATCATCATCATCATCGTCGTCGTCGTCGTCGTCGTCCTTATAATAATAATAATAATAATAATAATAATAATAATAATAATAATAATAATAATAATTATTATTATTATAAGGACGACGACGACGACGATGATGATGATGATGATGGTGGCGGTGGTGGTGGTGGTGGTGGTGGCTTCCGGTAAAATTTTGTCTACGCATGCCCATCTCCATATTTATTATATATTATATATATATTATATTATATATTATATTATTATATATTATATATTTATTATTATTATTATTATTATTATTATTATTATTCATGTGAACATACATAGGAACATCACAGTGAGAAAGAAAAGCGGTCTGGCAATTGTCTCCTAAAAGGGACACTACCCACCCACTTGCAGACGGCAGAAAAAAAAAACCCGGAAAGAGAAGAAGGAGATAAAGGAAAAAATCGAGAGGAACCACAATTCACAGTCGATGATGTGCTCTCTAATGCGAAATTAAAGCGCAGCTTTATACATGTTTCATTTCGCGTGTCAATATTTTGTATTATGATTATAGAGGTACACAGTTTATAATAGGAAGAGAACGCTATGAGTAACTTAACTATAGTGGACAATCTGTATCGCGCGGCACATTGCAAAGGCAGCGAAGTGTGGTGTGACTGCCTCGCTAATCAGAAGATCACGAGTGGCGGCGCGTGGGTGACGCGTGGGTGACGCGTTGGTGCGATTCACAGAAGGCACCGCAAACAGACCTCCGCTCATACAGCGCTTTGTTTCAATATAGACGATGCGCGCTACTCTGGCGCCATATTGTAGCCATCACCGCCGCACAGCCCGTCTTGCGCGGCACTACGCTTTTCCTCGCACACTTTCGTTCCACCGACGACAAGGGCGGCCCTTCGTCTCGGGCAAATCGTGCCACCAGTGTCAACGGCGAGAACACCCGAGGGAGCGCCACATCGAGCCTTACTCGCTGCCGCTCGCCATTGCCCCTTTCAGGAGCAGTGATCCCCATCATGCCCGCTTGTACCGCAGACTGACCTCTGCAGCTGACGCCGTGGAAGAGCGTATACAGCCCTCCTCACAACATGCCACCCTGCGCCCCCCCCCCCCCCCGTCCTCTGTCATGTGCGCAGATGAGATCGGCCACGTCGCTGCGGATGACGTGGCCGTCGGCAACTCAGGGCATGCGCAGGCCGTCTCCCCTTTGCTCCACCTCCGCTTTCCACCTCATGATTTCATTGTGGCCTCCTCCTCCACTTTCCTCCTCGCGGTCTTCTTTCATCTCCCACTGCGCTCCGCGTTCGGTTTCAGCTTTTACTGTGCTCGTTTGCTCGGTTACGAGGTACGACGCTGAGGCACGTCGACGCTCAACGCAAGAACGGGCACCTAAGAGGTGTGCTCTAAAACACATTAAGCAGTCACATGCAGAGTACCACCATTACATACTAGAGTCTAGTACCCCGTGTTTGACAAAAAATTCTAGTGCAATATTGTTGAGCCTCATATCTAAATTAAATTAAAATTAAATTATGGGGCTTTACGTGCCAAAACCACTTTCTGATTATGAGGCACGCCGTAGGGGAGGACTCCGGAAATTTCGACCACCTGGGGTTTTTTAACGTGCCATATCTAATTTACTAAGGACTCTCCCGAAACAATATGACATTAAACGCAGTTCGCGCATGTTAAGTTGTGGAAACTTGCACAGTAGCTCACAGCGACACCTGCGGCAAGTTGGACACTGAAACAACAGCTAAAGCGTTTCGCTTGTGTGCCCGCTAGCGAGGCACGAAGGACTCTGCGCGCGTCGTTGCGGTGAAGTCGGTGCGCAACATTTACTGCAACGTATAAAAATTTCAAGCACTTCTTCGAAATTGCTGCTTGAAATGCGGTTGCGTGTTCGAAATTTGATGCTACGACTGAAGGAAGTATTAAAAAAAATATTTTAGAAATACTGTTTGGAATTTTTGTAGTGGGTTTGACGCGTACAATTGCGGGAACTAATGTCTTTTCCAAAATAAACACATGTAACAGAAGTCACAGAATAAGCAGCCTCGTTTCAATGATTGCTCTAAGTAGCTCCACTGCAGCGTACTCTTTTACAGGACCTTTCACTGCGAGTAAAAGAACCGAAAGAAAGTTTATGAAAACAGTGCACAAGATTGGTCTTCACACGAACGGCACAGTGTACTGACAGCTAACTACAATTACTTTGTATTCCTAAAAGCGGAGAAACTTATTCTAAATGCTGGTTTGGGTGGACATATCATGGTGACATTGGTAATTCTGAGGTCCGCCATATGTGAGTAAAAAATAAATCGTCCACAAATGTACAGCTTAATAACGGAACATAGAATAGGGATGGTGATGGTCGCCAATTTTCTTACGGGGAGTTCGGTGGTGCGTGTACGCTTCAGATAAGCGATGACTCGGAGGAGAGCATCGAAGCAGCCCATGCAACGCGGTGTCGTAAATCTTGGAAGTCATGGAGTTGGTTTATACTCTACTGCACTCTGCGCTTGATTACTATTTCACTATACGTTTTATGTTTAGCTCCAATCAGATAATTGATTGTGTAAGTTTCATGCTGCCTGAGATGTTGCCTGTTAAGAACTATTTTGTAAGCTCGTAAAGAAAAAAAATATAGTGTAACGTTTCTCTTGGTTTCCGAAGAGAAGGAGGAAACAAAGGGGAGGAAAGACAGGGAGGTTAGCCAGTGTAAGTACCGGTTGGCTACCCTGTGCTGGGGAAAGGGCTAAAGGAAATAAAAGAAAAAAGAAAAAGAGGAAAAAAATGTAAACAAGAAAACTCACACAGTAACGCGAAATTACGCGCTACAACATTAAAAGGCGGTCGCACAATTCGCATGTGCGCAAAAACTTCAGCAAAGCCCTTAAGGCATTGAGTGCCGAAGCCTGTCTGGACCAGTGTCCTAGAGCTTTTTCTTCTGTAAAGGGGTGATTGTCCAGTTCTTCGAGCGCTGTCACAAGAACTTTTCTTGGCACTTTGTAACAGGGACAGTCGCAAAGGAGGTGCTCAATAGTCTCCTCGCAGCCGCAGGTGTCACAAGAAGGGCTGTCGGCCATTCCAATGCGGAATGCATAGGAGTTCGCGAATGCCACGCTGAGCCACATGCGGCCCAGAAGTGTTGCGTCCGCTCGTGGTAACCCTGGTGGTAGGCGGAGTTGCAGACGTGGATCCAATCTGTGGAGACGTGCGTTCATGAATTCACTGGTGTTCCACAGATTCTGCGTAAGCTCACGGGCAAGGGAGCGAAGACTTGTGGCTGCATCT
Source organism: Dermacentor albipictus (assembly GCF_038994185.2). NCBI lineage: Eukaryota > Metazoa > Arthropoda > Arachnida > Ixodida > Ixodidae > Dermacentor > Dermacentor albipictus. The sequence continues at coordinate 409,735,303 of NC_091821.1, forward strand.
GTTCTTGACAGTGGTATGAGTATAATCTGGGCCCCATCATGTGCCGACCGGGCAGCGTTATCCGCATTGTCATTTCCCGAAATTCCGCAGTGACCCGGTATCCACTGGTAGATGATGTTGGTTCCCTTGTTGATTGCGTGATGGAGGAGTAGTCGGATGTCTGCGACTAGTTGCACATTCGGTCCGTGGTTGAAAGGAGACATCATACACTGGAGAGCTGCCTTTGAGTCTCATAAGATGGACCATGAATGTGATGATTTGTGAACAATAAAGCTGCGAATTCTGCAGCCGTCAATGATGTAATGTGAGATGTCTTGAACTTGAAGGTGACACGCTTTGCGGGAATCGCCGCTGCTTCAGCTGAACATTTAGAGGAGACAGAACCATCCGTGTAAACGTGGATGCGTACTATGTGCTTGTCATGTAGCACTGAAAGCACGGTTTGTTTGAGGGCGAAAGTTGACATCTCCGTTTTCTTTTTTATACTGGGAATAACAAGAAGAACCTCGAGTGGACGGAGGCACCACAGCGGTAGAGATGGCCGTGCATTGCGGTAAGGGAGTATTACAACTGCGTATTTATTGATTGGGATCCAACTAATGTGAAGCGAGAGTGAAAGTAATATTGTGGATTGCTTAGGTAAATTTGGAAGTGTAACAATATTTCAAATTCAATGACCAATTTTGAGGGTCCCTAGTTCATGCGCGGTGCGCCTTTCTCATTCTGCCTCATTCATTTGGCAGTCACGCCATTTCGATCCAGGGATGACTGACTGGCAGCACAAAGGCGGGTGCGCTGTCAATTGTTTAATATGCTTTCGTCTATGTTAAGGTGTATTATTCAATTATGCAAATCTAACACATATGTTGGAATGTATGAGAAGTGAAGCGTTAGTCAAGCGGTGTGTATTAAATCCTGCACAAGTAAAGGCGATGCGCGCAGTTGTGTTTACTTGCAAATTATGCAGCGTGCAATGTAAGGCAATGGTAATGTTCCTCTTCCAGATGGGTCACCACTCTAGTAATATCATGCAGACATTGTGCTTAAGCATGGCACCGCTCACAAGCTATGCCGATGTGCAAACACCAAATCAGGGGTACGAACAGCGCAAGCCGTCAATACGCAGCGATGGTCACGAGGGTGAAGGCAATGCATGATGTTCGTTGAGGGAAGAAGGACGATGAGAGGTAGAGAAGTACCGGACATATCTAGCGGCTGTGAGTGATTCTGCACATCTTGTGCTACAGTAGCACGTAACAGTTCTGGAGGATTGGAGATGAGTACGCCCACACCAAAGGGTAGATATCGAAGTGTTAAACGAAAGAAAATCCAATAAATGAAATAATTTGTCAAATGTAATGCCCTATTCTATACATTAATATGTTGGTCTGCGTTAGAAATAATCATAAGCCGATATTGTATGTGTGTTCCAGTTACTTTAAACATTATATTCATGCGCCTTGCTGCCAGTTCTTATTCGCTAATTCACTGACCTTTATGTCTGATCCAGTCGTTTGTCTTCGCCGACTGTGAATGGTTGCATTGCCCAACGCTCCTTTTCTTTATATATAAAAGTTGCCCAATATTTTTTTACCATGCAACGAAAGAAGAAACGGTAGCTGTTGATCGAACGATTGGGCGGGATTTCTTTCTGACAGACTTTTCATTAGCGCTACTGCATATTCTGAGACATAAAGCCACTCACTTTACAAGTTTAGCTGGTCCTACCAATTCCTAAAGCGGCTGCTGCCGACAGACGTCATTCCAAAGGTCAAACGCTGCAATGTCCTGTCCGAACGAACAATCTCGAATTCAAATTTCTATTTTCTGTGCCCCCTTCAAGTAATCGTTTCTCGCAGAACGTTGCTCATGTTATTTTTTATCATTAGAATTTTATGTTTGCAATATCGCTCGTACGGTTCTGACTGCTTCGTACCAGTGTTAACGAATTTCTGTTAACGAAACTGCTGAATACCAGCAGGAGACGAACTATCCAATCGCTTTCCATTTCGTATCGAATAGCGGGGACAGTCCTCGAGCAATAGCGCTAGAAACGTCGGGCGGTGTGCGCTTTGCTCTTTCAATAGCCTCGAAGTAATATGCGAGATCAAGGCAATCTCGCTGATGGCTTGGCATTTGCTTGAACTTTCTTCACGACCTCTGCACTCGAAACACTTGCGGAATTATGCGCTGCATGCTGCCGTCGCTGAGCATATGCGATCTGTTTCCATAGCATTCTCGAAAAATCACAACACACGAATATTAAATTTTACATGACACTTCGCGTGCCTGTGTTAATATAACTTCGTCACTGCTTTTACCTTAACCCTTTTTCTTTCCTTTGTTGCGATATCAAAAGCACTTGCTCACTAAGCATGAAAAGCAGACTGCAAGACGTTCTGAACAAATCTCAGGACAAAATACTCAGGACAAATCGGACTGGAAAAGTGTTTGCCAAAATTTCAGAAGAAAACACGTCAAGTCTCTTAAGAAGGAAGTGCTTCGAGCCTGTGTTTTCTACGTTGCGCTCCAGCCATTGCTGGCGGCCTATTCATGTTGTACTTTTAATCTCGGCCTACGCGTTGTTCCTGCAATCTATCTTTAAAAACCGGGACTTCGCACTTTTCTCTTTTCAATACTCTTTGTACTGGCGAAGCCCGTCCCTCCTGTACTGAGGCCATCTCTAGATTTAATATCGAACTGGTCTCTCTGGACTTGGCAGGGCAGCGCCGGATCTGAAGAATGGCGACCCAATATATAATACGTTGCCTAGAGGAAAAAACTGCGAAGAATGACAGAAAAAAAAATCCTGGCGACATGCTGAAAAAGAAGAGAAATATCGCCACCTTCATATATATGAACCTCGCGTGCTTCTGCCAGAGCATTATATTGCTCAGTGCATTAAGAACTTGTTAGCTGGATTCCACTTTTCCCGGGGAGACAAGTGCCAAGATAGCGCTTAGCGTTTTACATGTCCTTCGTTTTTATTTCTTTCATACTGTCGCTGGCATTCTGGCGCTAAAAGCGCAGGATGTCGACCGGAGAATCTACCGGACGAGATGTCCGTTTTGACATTGTTTGGCTCGCTTCGAACGATGAAGTGTGCTTTATCTTTGTGATTTTGACAGTAGTTGTGCGGGCAATCGACAAAACCAAAATAATCTCAGAATTGGAACTGGTCCTTGTAGACTGTGGCCAGGTGACAGGAATATCAAAAGAACATACGCAGTTTCTGGCTGTACATTTTTTTTTTAATTTCAGGTAGCTTCCATATTGGTTTATCGACATATTGTTTTTTTTTCTTCACTTTATCACCTGTGAGCACGCAGATTGCAAAAGCACTGCCTCTACCTTTTGTTCTGCACTTCGAAGAAAAAGTTTGGCCACCATTTTAGCTGCGCGCAACTAAGCCATCAGAGTGTACAACAATATTGGGAAAAGGATAAATCACTAAAAGAACTGAAGAAATGTCTAAATATTGTCGCCAGCGATTCGATGGTGGGGAACTATACTCTGTGTCGGTCGGGAACTTCAGATTTTTCAGTTGCAGCAGTATACTTCCAGTCTGCAAAAAAGATAGAAAAAAAGAGAGGGGTAGTATTACTTTTCGCGGTAGAAAGCGACCGTGTTAACATTTACCGTGGAGTACGAAACCTTGTGACGCGTTTCATTACGGCATTGTCACCAATGGACTACAGAAGCTTTTAAGGCTCTCTTAAGTTGCGGTAAAGACCAGTGAGAGCAGTGTTGTATGCTTAGTTAAGTGAAATTCTCGACACCCAAAACCTGATATAGCAACTCATACTGTCGAGGCTAACGTCGCGCACCCTACAATAAATGCAGCAAACATAATTTGATTGGAATTACAGGGTAGAAAAAGTTACCGTTGGAATGAGGGCGACAAGATGGACAATCTCATAGAAAACCTGTTACTATTCCGACATTTTGACAATGCATTTAGCTGTATAACTCCGGCACTCGTTCATACAGGAGATGAAAAAAGAAATAATATATTCAGTTATTGTTATCACGTTAAGAACAGCTACAAATCCGATTAAGCAATCCGATTAAGATCAGATTAAGCAAAATGAATAAATAAATTCCTCGAGAATACGTGGCCGTCTCACAGAGTTCTTGGAGACACACAGTCTGTTTTGAATGCACTGAACGATAACGTCGAACACATAAAGAGTATCCCCTGTTCATGTAAGGGTAGCGGCAGAACTTACAGGGAAGCGCGCTTGTCACGCGCACAGTTTACCAGTAAGTATGCGAACTAGAACTCTCCATCGCCTTTCTGAATATCACGCCCTCGCCACTAACTGTAATTCCTTGCGTTGGGCTATAAAAATATGGTTTTCTATTGAACCAAAGACAGGTACCTGAACGTAGGCACACATCATTGTTTGATAAGTCCGGATAACAAAAATGTTGCCCAACGAGTGTTAACACGAAAACGAAACACAGGAGCTCTCAAAAAAGTGTGATAAACAAAGAAAGTGCGGACTCCGTGTAAAGCGTAGACATTGGTTGGAAGGTGTCGCAACCAGCAGCCTTTAAGTTGTAGATGATTGCACATCTTTTCAAACAATAGTCTCGAACGTTCTTGAAGCGCCTTACTATTGTCGCCACCTATAGCGACCAGCAATGCGTTGCGGGTACATCATGCGCGTGTGGCGCTTATGTGATGTGATAACTTTATTTAGAATCCGGCGATTGGGAGGCCCGGGCCTGGGGCCCCCTAGATGGCCACTGGGAGCTGCTGCTCCCGTGCCGCTTCCTTGGCTCACTGGATGGCCCAAAGTTGGTCTTGGAGTTCTGAGCTGAGCAGCACGGCCGACCACCGCGCCCGTAGATTTTCTGGGGAGACTGCCATTTTATTTTGGGATATTTCACATCCCCACAACATGTGTTATCAATAGATGAGTTTTTCAAGCACGTCTGCTCAAACTATTTCTCGTGCACGCCCTAAAATGACCGAACTTTCGACCTCTTGACGTAGATTCGCTATAGACGTTGCTCAAAACTCTGTGCAACGTAGTGTGCGCCCTGCATGCGATATGTGTACGCCTCGAGAGCTGAGCAAGCGGAAATTAGCAATATACGAGGGATACCACCAATCGTGCACCTCCACGTAAACCTGTTTGCAAATCCGTTCAACGTAAAGACATTAGGTTGCTCTAAGATGACGCTTACACAACGTGGGGAAACGATAGTGCATCATACCCGTCGAAAACTTGACAATATCTACTCGTCTTCTGCGTGGTTTTATGACAGAAGATTGGCTGAGGATTGCGTGTCCCTTTTTACATTGTTTAAGTATGATAAGGTTTTGCTAAATTGAACAGCGTCGACGTTTATGTCTTCCAATATTCTGTTCATATACATGGCAAAGATACCTAGTGAAAAATCTAAAGGATATAGTTTATAGGGGCCCCTAAAGGGGGCGTAAATGCAACGCAAAGGGAGCGTGCGCTTCCTCTTGCCCTTTGTGCACAGCAAGATCAAATCTATCACCACTGAGCACACCAGCGAATGATTAGGCGGGAAATAAACAATCAGATAGCGACCGCACCAAGGAAATATATTGAGTCGGAAACATGTCAGACCACTGCTGAAATGTGTTAGCTGAATAATGAACGAATAACAAAACATAATGATCTCGATTTAATTCACAAGCGCTTGGACAGCTTCGAATACATTTCATGCCCCGCCTTTAGTACAAGCACCACATACGCTGTTCGCGCCATTTGAACTAGACGTAATGATCTCCTAAAGCGCTTGCATGTCCTCTAGAACATTGCGTCCTGAGGCTTTGTGTGTCCACGCAGTCACCATCTACGGTATGTGCCGTAACAGAGATTTGCTGCGCCACACCGGCGTCATGCACATCCATTGCAAACATGGAAACAGCTGAGGCAAGCAATGGACGCGTCACCACGCGACCAAACATGGCGGCGGCCACGGGATCGCCGTCAAAGGGGTCAATCGGCCGAGTGACACGTTTAGGCTCGCTTGCGTGCCAGAGAGTTCCAGAAGAAATCGTTTTGACAGTATGTGATTTTTTTATTTTCATTTATGCTGTGACAGACCGCGGTATGGATCGGAAAGCACCCACAAGTTAGTTTTCAACAGAGGTTGTTAGCGTCTTCATTGTATGCCTTGTATGTAGGGCGTCGATGCTCACAGAAAGCTCATCACAATCTACCTCGCTACAATGACAAGCCACGTCCGTGGCTTTAGATGGAAACGCCTTGGACGCTCGCATACATTGAAATCAACGGGAATCGACCCTCAATGCGCTGTTGTGCGGATTTAAAGAGTCTGGACTGTATTAGAAATTATGCCTATGTTACACTGGCTCACGCATTGCGCAGTCAGTGTCACGGTGCATATGGGGTGTCTGCGTGTGAAACTGACACAATGTGTGGCTTTATGGCTTCCTGACAGGCTTTGTGATAGTTCCAACATAGGTACCGCCGTTCATTCCCTCGCTATTTCTTCCCCTTTTATTTCTCCTTTCATACCCACTTTCCCCTTCTCCAGCACAGGGTAGCCAGCTGGAGATGTCCTCTGGCTTACTTCCCCGCCTCCAGATTGACCTATCTCTCCGAAAACATTCCCAATCTTTCTTTTCTCTCTCAGCACACCGTTGCTAATGCCTCACTTAGCGCCAAAGTATCCCCTCTGCAACAATAAGTGATCACAATGAAGCGAGCGCGCAAACTGCGCCTGAAGTGAAGATAGGTGTGTTCATGCTGTCAGTCATGGATACGTGAAACAGGTAATTGGAAATAGCAATAAGCCCACTCTCGGAGGATCTCCTTCCCTGTGGCATTAGACCGCTATTATACTTTCTTCAGCATAACTAGTACTCAGCGCGTACATAGTACAAAAACACTGACCTTATTAAAGTTCCGTGACTCTTAGTGCGCGCTTTACGATAAATTAATTAAATGTCCCTAGCTACCGCACCAAAACTACAATAAATAATTTTAGCGCCTATATTTGCGCCATTGTTTTTCGGCCTCATTTCTGTCTGCAGAGAAATATAATTGAAAGCAAAAAGTTCTCAGAGGACTTGTATATAGCTTCTAACTGCTTTGTACAATAAAATTGTGTTTTGATGATTGTGTGCAATTATGTTTGGGGCGTAGACTCATTGTTGCAGATAAAGCGAACGAGAGGGCTTGTATGCGCTTAAACGATTTTTAACATAAGTTGTGGTGTATAGAAGCCCAGCAACCATGGATGCTGCGTCTTGTGCTGCCTGCCAAAGAAGCGTATTTGTTTCACGCATTGCTGTAACTGTGAAGCCAGTAGAGTATTTTCCGCAGGCTGTAGCTTGTGAGTTGCCAGTTGCCAGGAGTCCCTCCAACTCCAACTTTTCTTTGAGCGATAGAGATGACATCGGAAAATTTACCGGGATACGAAATACACAGAAAGGAAGACCATAAATATATTTAGCTAGGAGATATAGTGATAAGATCAGAACCTGTATCTAACAAGCCGTTCTTTTGTAAGCATCGCGTGGGATTTGCCAGCGCAGAGGCCACCATCTTGCTATTATGGCGATTCTTTTCAACTGTTAGCTAAAGTCTCTAAGAAACTCACAGGTTCCGTAGTGTGGCGAGCTCCACATTTTCACCATCTGGTATTATTTAACGTGCAGCCAAGGCGCTTACGATAAATTGAAGGATGAACGCTTCATTGTTTCCGTGCGTTCTGTGAAATTCCCTCCTTTTGATCCCTTTCTCCCTCTCCCTGTGCAGGGTGAACTACTGAGTTCAGGCTGCTTAATGTGTCTGCCTTTTACTTATATCTTCCCTGTTTCTTAAAACACGGCGAAAGAGCGTTTCTTTTTTTTTTGCGTTTTGCCCCTTTTGGAAATTGGCTTCTGCGGCCGGGTCTTGAGCCTACGACCTTGTGGCCTGCCGTAGAATGTCATAGCCCCTTAGCCACCGCGAAAGGTCCTATAGTTATTAGTAACGGCACGATTTGTACCGCCGGAGAGTGAGGAAATGTTCCTAAGTGACCGTCTTTTTGCGAACACTGGTTCTGCTGTGTGTTGCATCTTCCGGACACTAGGAACGTGATACTGACATAGGAAATTCATGAAAGAAGGGGAGAAGGAAAAAAAGGAGGTTCAGCGACTGTCACAGCATTGACGCGCAATATAGATGCAACTAAAAAATGTCACGCTGAGGACCTCTGTATAAGTTTCACTCTATACAAATGCTCTACAGCCCTTTACAGCGGAGTGAACGGTTCCTCATGTCTGCGTATAAAGCACAGTGGATGGTGGTATCAATATAATTTCATCATACATCTCATCATTTAATTTATCAGCTAATGAACTACCAGTGCAAGTTGAAGAGGCGTTTGACTTTTGAGAGCAGCAATTTTACAGCGAAGATGACAATATCTAATAAGAAATACACACTAAAGAGCATATATTTTCATTGATACGCTATCACGATATTCCGCAGTACCGTGTGAGGTTGTTGTTTCAATCGTTTCGCAAAATGAACCCGAGGATTAATGAGAACTTGGAGATACGGAGAAGGAAACGTCAAACTCAGAGGGCTCTCCTTCTGGTTAAAGCGGCCCGAAATCACGTCAGCTCCACGGTAAAAAGACCGCGCCGGACATAGCATAGAATGTTGGTCCTCGTTCATCCGGCAAGACCGCAACATAAACAGAGGCTCTGATGAGGTGCGCGCATTCGCAGCGACCGCACGTCGGCGCCAGCGTACGAGGGCTGATTTTCGTTTATTTATGCCTCGGGAAGATCAGACCATTTCACCCCGCGATCCCTGCTTGCGCAGCCTGAATAAGCAGGCACAGACTTAGATATCGATGGGGATTAAGGCGAGGGCCGGCCTTACGACCAGCAAGCTTGCCAGCTCCACGCACTGGTCATGCGGCGAAGCGATGGTGCGGGCGCTGCTGTAGTCGCTTTGGGAGCGCTCTTGCCTCCTAGAGGTTTTGTTAAAAACACGAAGTTTCCGTCAGCCGTTGGATGATACCTTTCTTTCCCGGTCCTTGCTTCTCTCTTAGGCGCTTGTTGTGGCGAAGCAGGCAGCGCTAATAGGGCACTTAAGCCGCACCTAATCGGATCTGCTGCCTACTGCTAATTAAGGTCTCTGTAATCGATAAGAGCTCGCATGGTTATACGGCGTTCGTAATTTTTACTTGTTCACGAGGACTTTTATCTCACCATTCCCCAGCTGACGTTTATAAATCTATATATGGACTTAAAGCGAAAGAGGGAAGGTTTTCTTTCATCTAGCAGTAAGTAGGCCAACCATGAATGCGATAAAGACACTTGTAAAAATATTGCGTTCTTATTTTTTAAAGTTTCAAGTTATTTGTTCTAGTTCGCCAAGAAAAGGCGATAACGGTTAAATGAAGGCCATAAAAGAGCTAAAGTATGAGTGGTCTGGAAATAAACATGCCCCTTACAGCAACAACAACAAAATGAACAACGATAACAGTCCGTAAAGATAAAAAAGTGAGAAGTATTTGGTCGGGTGGAGAGTATGAGGAAGGGGGGCGGAGGCTCTGCAAGATGAAATGACCCTGTACACCTGCGCCACAATGAGGAATCAAGCAAAGTTTGTAGGGGCATGAGATAAAAGTTCGGCAGTGATACTTGCATCTTACTATACTTATTGCCTCATGCATCATACGACCAAAATAAGGATGCAGTCTAAAAATACATATTTTCCCAGTGACTAGCGGATGCTTTTGTGTCGCGGAGTCGCGATTCCTGATGTAATAAACAAGGGAGGAGGAGGAAATAAAGAGAGAAGGCAGGGATGTTCACCAGAAATGCATCTGGTTGGCTACCCTGCTCTGGAGAAGGGGAAAGAGGGAATAGAAATATAAGATAGAGAGAGGGAGGGAAAGGGGAGGAAAATCACGGTGAGCTCGCGCACGCGCACGGAGGACCTGAGTGAGTCAAAGAGAGAGAGAGAGAAAGGCAAAGGAAAGACAGGGAGGTTAACCAGAGATTATCTCCGGTTGGCTACCCTGTACTGGGGGAGGGGAAAGGGGAAGCGATAGGTGAGAGGGAGAAGGATTAAAAAAAAAGGAAACTACACACGCACGCACGTACACACAAACTGTTTCTGTGGGCACTGTCACGCAGCCCGCAAAGGCGTTCCTACTGTGATGCAGTGCACCGTACAATCCTGAGTCACACAGTGAAATCACAATCTGAAAACAAGATCCTTGGACACTGGCCTACGCGAACATCAGCGCGATCGGCTATGAAGGCGCTGCTGCGGTATTTAAAAGACACTGGACTTTCTGAGTGAGTCAAATGCGTTCACATAGGCCAGTCGCCCTTAAGAAAGACAAAGGCGCCTTTATAGCTTTGTGGGCCGACGAGCGATGGTTTTCAAGTAGCACCTGTGCAGACAACGGCCAATCGTCCAGTCGTCGCAGTGCGATAGATAATGCCTTCACGTTGTCCATGGGGTGTTTGGTGTTGTTTTCCCAGCTGCATAGAATGTGCTACCGCTAGTTCCTTGCTTTATACGAACATAAAACCATGCTGAACTGAAATTAGGCATTGTGCAATCTTCGAAACATCCGTCTCGTGCCTTTTGGAGATGCACCGGTGAGAGCGGCCGAGCGAATTCGAAGACGTAGAGCATCGGAGCAGCATTCCACTCACCCGAAACAATCCCCTCTAAGCCGAGCAAGCGACCATAGCCCTCGCGCTCTCTCAAACAAAGGTTCAAGTCATAGTGACTGACTCCCAACAGGCGTGCCGTGATTTTGCTAGCGGCAGAATTCATACCACTACGCTCAAGATCATCAATCAAAAGCCGCCAACCAGATTACTCATGATCATCTGGGCGCCAGCTCATCATGGCATCCCTGGCGACGAGGTCGCCAACCAGGTGGCTCGAGATTTGACCCACCTAGCCGACGCCGAGGAATCTGAGCACGAGCGCATGCACCCTCTAGTCTCGTCCCAAGACATCACACAACACTACGAGCTAACCTGCAGAACATATGCACCCCCACACAAGTCACTACCTAGAGACCAGGAACGATTCCTCCGAGCTCAACCGGTTAATACATTCCCCCACCTTACCAGAAATCCCCTCATAGCCCCTACACAATTCTCTCCGCAATGACGCTTCTGCTCAGAGCCCGGGTCCCTCAGGCACATAGTAGGGGGTTGCAGAGCGGCACCATTAAATCCTCCGAACCCTTACCACACCAACGAGCTTTGGGAGAAAGCCTTGGCCACCTCCGACCTCGACGATCAGCAACAGCTGATTGCGAGGGCCCAGGACGCGGCTCGAGCTCAAGGTATTCTGGAATGAGGACGCCTCTCCAAAGCTGCATTTACCTAATAAAAATGTTTATTCTCTCTCTTTCTTGACAGACAGAAAGTTGGCCTTACAAATTATCAGCACTCGCCGTATCAGCCTACGCATCTAAAATCAGGATTTCAGTTTCTTTTCCTGTAGCGATAACGTTCGCGTCAAACTTGACAGTAACTTTAGAATACGCTAATGAGGATGAAGGCGAAAGCGTGCGAGCTCACGAGACGTTAATGGAATCATTTGACATTCTCATTCGAATGCGCTGTTACTTCCTACTTCCTACAATATAGACGAACGCACCGATTTCTTGGCGTCATCATTGATAGAGACTTGTCTTGGAGCCCTCACATATCGTACATGACAAAGCGTTTGGCCGCCATTGTGGACCTTCTTGCGTTTCTAGGCGGCAAGTCCTGGGGCGCAACAGTGCCGTCAATGTTGCAACTATATAAAGCACTGTTTTTAGGCTTCCTGCGGTACAGCTTACCTGTAATAGGAAATACTTGCACCACGAATATTCGCAAACTCCAGAGCGTGCAAGCCCAAGCACTCAGGACTTGTCTCGGTCTTCCCAAAACTACGTCATCGATTGCGACAGTGGCCATGGCCAGAGACGCTCCTTTGACAGTATACATTGATACAGATGTCCTGAGAGCGCACATCCGACACCTGACTCGGATTCCCTCACACCATCTTGCTTGCTTGCCAGCACAAAGGCCACTTTCAACTTTTGCTAAAACTATTGTAAGACATCAGTCGTACTTGCCATCTGAATTTACGCCCGCTACACGATTGTCAGATCCATTGTGGTGTCTGCACCGGCCGCAAGTTCAACTGACAATTCCAGGAATCAGAAAGAAAGCTGGAGCGCCATTGCAAGCTTTGAAACAAGCAACTCTGGAGCACATTCACAACGTGCACAGATTCCGGCAACATGTATACACAGATGGCTCAGTAAAACTCAACAGCTCTGCTGCTGCAGTCATATTCCCGGCACAATCTGAGGAAATAAAATTAAGAACTTCATGTGTGACCACATCGACGGGTGCAGAACTCGCGGCACTCCGTGCTGCACTTGATTTCATTAACCAGAAGCCACCGCAACAATGGACAGTCTTTAGCGACTCCAAGGCAGCCCTTCAGTGCATACGAAGCCCAATGCGCCACGGACCCAATGAACAACTGGCCTCAGAAATTCGGCACATATATCATCAAAGCTATGACAAGGGACACAACATAATCTTTCAGTGGCTTCCAGGACATTGTAACATCAGCAAGAATGACCACGCCGACGAAGCCGCCCGATCTGCACATGAAAGTGGTCAACGAGTCTTCATTCCGCTTTCGCGAACAGACGCGGCGGCCGAGCTACGGTTGATGTCCCGTGAGTGCACTTTGCCCCTGTGGGACTCAAATGTTTTCACAATGTGTCGGTTGCGTTCGTTGTCTCCGGACATACGGATGCACCTCCCACCTGGATTACCACGACGTGAACAGACCATGCTCTACCGTCTGTGGCTAGGCGTTGCCTTTACAAACGCTAATGCTTTCCTCATAGGACTGGCCAACAGCCCCACATGCGACACATGTAACATCGACGAGACGCTCGCAAACATTATCTGTGTCTGCCCGCGATACAGTGCTGAGAGACAAGTGATGTGCAGAGTACTGGACCAGTTGGACATTCGTCCACTTTCAGAACTAAAAGCTTTAGGCCAATGCTCCGAAAGAACATCCGCGTTGAAGGCCTTACTCGCGCTATTAAGGTTCTTGCGGTCTACGGGGCTTCACGACAGACTCTAAGAATGCCGCCCCCTACCACTCGGTAGTGTACGCGCTTAGCTCGGGCTTGTCTCCCTTTCTTTCTATCTCCCCCTTCTGCTCTCCCTTCTAGTCCCCCTTTCTCTTTTTATCCCTCTTAACCCTTCCCCCTGCGCAGGGTAGCCAACCGGAACTACCTCTGGTTAACCTCCCTGCCTTTCTCTGCCTTATTTTCTCTCTCTCTCTCTCCTACTTCTTGTTTTCTCCCAGCAAAAGTCGCGGATTCGAGTGCTTTAATAAAGTCTATCTTAATTAAATGTGCCTTAAAAGGAAGCTTTGGTTCGGATACAACTCCAATGCCGACGTATCAAATGCATGTAAGACGCAGAAATGCTTTTCAGAGGCTACCACTTCGCTGATTTTAATGAAATTTGCTGAATTTAAGAGAAAATGTTAAATTATAGGGATGGTTGGAAGCGGAAATTTTCATTCAGGATCCGAATGTTTCAAATGGAGCTTTAAAACATAGGTAACATTGAAAAAAAAATGGAAGCACGATGTTTACAATTTCGCACATATGCACTAAGAACAGCTATCGCAGTTCTGTGAACTGCATCTGCTAAAGCATCTAAAGCGGACATATTGCATATGTCGATGTTCATTTTACGTGAGTTTGTTACATTGTCTGCAAAGGTTTTTCCAAAGCGCTAATCATATATTATGGATCTCCTGGCGAGCTTTATATAATGCATCAATTTTGTCCCCTTTAGATGCAGTATTAGATACAATTTACAGAACTGTGGTATCTTTTTTCATCGCTGAGTTACACAGTTGTAAATTTCATAGTTTCCTCGTCTGAAGATTTGTGATTTTTAGCAATCTTTATCAAAATAGTGACACATTAAATAAAAAATTCGCTACCAACAGTCACTATATTTTAACTTATTTCTTTTAACTGCAGCAAACCTTCTCAAATATGGTGCAGTGGTTGGCGAGAGAAATGATTTCTCCTTTCTCATTTATTTAGATAGGCACTTCCTAAAGCTTCCCCATAATTAACACGGCCCTTATTAACACAAAAGATTGCAGGTTCGACTCCCGCAAAACGTCGAGAGTTTAGGTCCCACCAAAGGTCGTGGATTCGATTGTCTTAATTAACTATCACAATTAACAGTGCTTAATTAACTTCGCCTTAATTCAAACCAAAGGTCGTTGGTTCGGCTCCCATCAATGGTCGTGGGTGGCACTTTCCATTTTTGTGCCATTGAATTTTGGTGCCATAACGCCGGTGCTGTTGGAGTTTGAAGCCATCTGCTCTGCTTTCAGCGAGGATAGGTAAGCTGCGCTCGTGGAATGCCCCAAATTCAAGGACCAAACCCTGGCCGTCCAGAGTGCCCATGATCGGGCCGTCAAGCTCGGCTTTGCGGTCCCTACATGGGACTAGCCGGGTGACACTGGGTCCCCGCTGGATGGATGGAAACAACTTTATTCTGAATCCGGCAAATTTGACGACCCGGGCTCAGGTCTCCCATGAGGGGACTTCGAGGCCTTGCCTCGTCGCCGCCTATCGGGCTTGTTGGACAGCCCACTCTTGTGTCTTGAGGTTGGAGCTGCGCAGAGCGGCGGCCCACTTCGACGCAAGAGCCTCAGGAGCCACTGCCATTGTAGCTGATGTAACCCGACACTCCCACAACATCCGCTGCACCTTCTCCGGAACAAAATAAAGTTATTTTACTCACTCGCCGGACCGCGTAATGCCAGACATCCAATTTTGCGTGGCATTAGCCCTCTAAGGCTTTCGCCTTAATATTTGCCTACCGCATCTTCGTAAGCGTTTATAGATTATGGAGATGCCTGCAATAGGAGCGTGCAATAGGAGCCAGTGGAATGTTTCGATACTCCGCACTTACTGGCACCTTGAAAGCTGTCTGCTCCACAATTGTTAAGCTCGTGCACAGAAGCCGGGTTTTTGGAAATTGCGATGCCCGTGAATTCAAAGCTGACATGTCCAGACAAAGAAACGGTAATTGCATCACGAAATGTTCTGTGAACCAAGGTGAAGTGCCCCAGAAAGCTGGCTGGCTTTTCACTGGGTTGCATTATCAATGAAGGGTGCCTTGCCATATTTGGTTCCGTAATTTTGCAGGAGAACGATGACGTGGTGGTCACGTCATGTAGGAATGATACAGGCAAGAGCTACCGCAAATGATGGCGACTGCTTTCCCTCAACTAAACTTAAAGAGAAAATAGCAACTTAGAGTGATGCGCTTCTAGGAGGGGCACTACCGCTTCTTGAGGGACAGACACATATACAGTTTTCGAAAGATGAAGCGCCAACAGAAACAGCACACCAAACACACTAAACGAACACTAACACGACAGGGCGCGGTTTGCAACTGTTTATTGAGGTCAAAAGCGGCTGAATATACAGGCATGGGGAGAGGGTATTTTAAAAGAGGGCAACACGCAAGTGAATGCGTGCGCGCGAGAACACAGAAGATGTACGGGAAGGGACTCACAAGATCAAACAATATAAAGAACCTCTCTCAGAACATGCTTTCATGTCTGTATATATTCAAAGACTCGCTGCTAACACAGGCGTCCCCTCTTTTTCTTAATCTTGTTTGCCTCCAACAACTCACGCGCCGCGGTATCGTTGCTTTTAAACATAATAGTCGTATTATGAAGCCTTGCTTCACATACTTGCTTATTTTCATTGCCGCAGGCCTTCCAATCAAGCGACATGTTTCAGCCATAACCATTTTTCAGCGAAAGCTTTTGCAATACATCGGCCAGTTTGGCCGATATAATCTTTCCCACACTTCAGTGGTGTGTGGTATACGACCCCTTTGTCACACTTCACAAAAGGGTTTGTATGTTGAATAGAACACTCTTCTTTCTTAGAGTCATCAGATTCAATCAGGCGGCACAATGCAGCAAGTTTTTGGGGCGCTATAAGAACCACAGCAACTTTGCATTTCATGGTGACGTGTTTAAGATTATGCGCCACTTTGTGGGCATACGGTATCACCACCAGTTTTGCTTTCTTTTCCAAGGGCTGACATTCTTAATGGCTTCTTTTTTTCTTTTTTTCACCTTTTGCATCAGCGCCTCGTAAACCGCGCTCAAAAGCAAACAAGGAAAGCCGGCCTTCCTTAACTTCAAAATCTTTTCGTCAAAGCTTTCGTGTACCTTATTATAGTACATCCAGCAGGCACCTTCGTCAGTAAGGGTTATGTCAATATCAACACTGCAAGCTGTTATTCTTGGCCAGTTAAAAAGTAAGATCTGAACGTTTGCCTTGCTGTATAAAATCCGATAAAATGCCTGGCACATTATATAAGTCATGGGAAGTAGTTTCGTTTGTAAAATTTTTAAAAAATCATCCACAAACCTCAAATCCTCTAGCACCTTGCCTCCGTCAAAGACTTTGGATGACGCTCTGTCGATTCCCGAAAGGAAAGTGTTGCATAGTACGGGAGCCACGCACGAGCCAGTACAGATTCATTTCTTTCGCACATAAACTTGGCCTTGGAAAGAAACAGCTGCTGAACACAAATAAAACTCCAGAAGTTCAATGAAGATATTCACAGAAATTCCCGTAGTATTCTGAAAGGTTACCTGCCCGTTCGTCTCGATGTAGCTCACGACGGCAGCCAGCAATTATGTTTTGCGGAATAGAGTAGAAAATATCAACAACATGTATTGAAGACAAGCATCCTAGCGACTTGCACTCGCGTAGAAAAGCTATGATGTCAAGGCTATTCCTTACCATAAACGGTCATCTACGACCAAGGGGTTAAGCTGCTTTAGCAGGTAACGGCTAATGTTGTTTTGCCAGGAACCTCCTTCACTTACAATATATATGAACGGTACATCATCCTTGAATCCGCCCTCAAAAAAAAAAAATTCCGCTGTCATGGGGTACACGGAAGCTTTGACGAACACATCTTGAAGTTAAGAAAGGCCGGCTTTCCTTGTTTAGTTATGAGCGCAGTTTCGGAGGCGTCGTTGAAAAAGGTGAAAAAAGAAAGAAAAAGAAGCAGTGGAGAAGGTCAAATTGGAAAACAAAGCAAAACTGGTGGTGATACCGTATTCCCACAAATCGGCGCATAACATTAAACACGTTGCCATGAAATACATAGTACCTGTGTTTTTTTTCAGCGCCCCGAAAACTTGCTGCTTTGTGCTGCCTGAATGGATCTGGTGACTCTAAGTAGAACATTCTATTCAACATACCAGCAGTTTGTGAAGCGGGATGAAGGTGTCGTATACCGCATACCTATGAAGTGTGGGAAGGACTATATCGGCTAAACTGGCCGTTGTATTAATGAACGTCTGCGGGAGCACAAGATTTCGCTGAAAAATGGTTATGGCTCAAACTTGGCGCTTCATTGGAAGGCCTGCGGAAATGAAAATAAGCATGTATGTTAAGCAAGACTTCATGATACGACAATCATGCTTAAAAGAAAAAAAATACTGTGGCGCGTGAACCGTTGGAAGCAAACGAGATTAACAGGGGACGCCTGTGTTAACACCCCGTCTCTGAATATTTACAGAAATGAAAGCACGTTCTTATATAGGCTTTAGTATATTGTTTAATTTTTTGAGTCTCTTTCTATACATTTTCTGTGTTCTCTCGCACGCGCATCCACTTGTTTAGCGCCCTTTTTTAAATTCCCTTCTCCCCATGGCTCTATATTCAGCTGCTTTTGACCACAATAAATAGTTGCAAGTGCTGCCTTGTCCTGTTTTATTCTTTCTTTCTTCATTGGTGTGTTGTTTCTGTTGGTGCTAAGTCCTTTGAAAGATATATGAACGAACTTGCTTCACCATGTGTTCTACTACATATACAGCATTTGTGAAACCAAAGGGTACATGAAGAATGACACGGACGATGATTGCATGTTAAGGAACACAGTAGCAAAGAGAAATAAAAGTAAAGCAATGCACAAAAATGATCACAGTTGGTGAAGGAAAGTAACAGAAAGCCGCTCAAGCCACCTAAACGCGAGATGCAGATATGGTGGTTCGGCGACCATGACAAAGGTAGCCAACGCACATTCTTATATTTATATGGTGCTATTTTAAAAATGCGGCGTTTTTTGGGGTAACACGGATTAAGGGTTCTTCTAAGGTGCGCTTTCTTTCGTGCCACGAGAACTGTAAGACCCAGATGTTTAACATGTAGGAATTTTTCTAAATGTGCGTTTGCTTCACAACGAATCCGGAAATCCGAAAAATTAGTCTTTTATCGTAGTTGACCGCGCGCATTATTTTGCCACCGGTGGTAATGGTGAAATCAAAAGGCAAGGCTTTTTCTACTGTCTTGCACTTGCGTGTAGTGGAGAAATCCCCTCCTGGCGAGAAAGAAACGTGCAGTTTTTTGCGTCGCGAAGCGAAAGGCACTTGCCGGTTGCTCTCATGTTCAACGTGGTCTACCACGAAGCAGCGCCCAAGCGAGGTGCGCCTTACTTGGCATACTGCACAAAATATCTCGTGCTTTTCGCAAGGTTACGAACGGAATGCTCTATCGGAAATGAATTTCCAGGGGGAGCCACAGACTATACTGCATTGCTTTCCCACATAGTTTACTCTCGTCAGTGTGCGGTTCGTTCGCTACGTTGATTGGAGTGGGGTTTTTCGTTCAGCGTCCCGGTTGACAAATGTGCTCCTTTTGCAGGCCTTGCGACGCTGAAAAAGAAGCGCAGCCTGGCTGTACGTCTTGGGCTCTCCACGTACTTGTTCAGCTCTTCGAGTGCATCAACAAATAGAGGCGGAAGAGTAATCACAACTACTCTATAAAGAGGAACGCTTTCTTTTTTTTATGTAATATTTCCTGGAAGGAAACGAGGTGGGAGTGCGTCGTGCCAAACTGTTGCTGCATTGCAGTCAGGAGATCTCTATGTCTTCGCACTATTTGGAAGAATATTTAGGACCACGCATTTAGGAGAGGCAACTGTCAGCAGAAGCTTTGTAGCTTGCGTTTGAGTGTCGTAGCTTACGTGAGACGTCACCGTAGATGTAATAGTTTAGGAAGTGATGAAATTTTGTGCAGGCATATAAGCAGCGTATTACTGCTTTGTTAAAACACGTTGGTGGGTTAGTTGGTTTGAATCCATGATAGAGTGTGTAAGCGTGACTGAACGAGGACGTAGACAGAAACAGATAGTCATTCACGCTTACGTACTCTATCATGGGCATTACTGCTGACGTTAATGCATGTCATGTTTAATTTCACGTATTTATCTTCGTTGTTCTAACGTGACAAACTGGAGACGGGTGCAGATATGTATTCGCTTACTACCTGGGACCGCAATTTAACCCATATTCGAAAGAATTGAAAATCAACAAGGCAAACGCTTGTAACGACTACGTTTCATGGTGAATTTTAGCCAGTAAAAGCTAGTGTTTCTCACTACTAATTCTCATTTCCTGCGGCGTAATGAATGCGCTCATTTCAAAATTGCCCGGCACTGTCTTACGCGCGCGAAAAAAAAAAAATTGTCCGTCTCTACGGAACTCAGACGCATTGAAAATGATGGCGAAGTTTATTCTGTTTGTCAACGCCCGAAAGATTCAACTGATTTAGCTTCACGTTTACTGCTTGTTCCGCTTAAACCAGCGTATGCATCACGCTGTGACGTGCACGCAGCTATACTCAGCAAGAACGCCAATCAGCGTGCGCACGCCGCTCACGCTAGCAGGGGAAGCCAGAACGCTGCCCCGACTGCGGCAGAGCCGATTGAGCAGAGCATGCCTGTGCGTTCGTTCAGCTTCGTCGCTTCTGCGGACAAACCGACCGCGCATCTCTGGATACCTCCTAGCCTCCAAGCGCGGGCCGCGTATGCATGTCGACAACATGACGCTGCGACAGCGATGGCGGCGCCGACGGCGCGAACGTGCCTCGAATGTCCGTGTAATTGCTATCTCAAAAAACCTTGTGCCTGAGGAGGACATGGTGTACCTCAGTTTATGGAGGGGAGCCGTGGCCGGGCGAGATTGCGTGCCACTTACTCCCACTTATTAAGCTTTTTGACGCGAAGGCGTCAAGTGGCCCGCTCAGTGAAAAGGCTGGCGGCGTCTGCAGCAGCGAAGCCTCTCATTGGCTGCGACGCGCGATCATGACGCTGGCTCGCCCTTGCTGCTTCGGGCCATGACGGAGCAGAGTAAGCGAAAGGGGACGCCTGCTGCCGCGATATTCCATGAGGAGAGAGGGCATCGCCGCGACGCCACGTCACCCTCTTTCTCGCTCTCAGAAGCCTGTGTTATCCCAGTCGGTTATCCGCACACCCTTTGTTCGCAGCTAAACATTTCGACAGAATTGCCTGTCTGGTTGGGAAATTGATTAGAACTTGAGACTGACTCCAACCAAATAACTGAATTTTATTAGCCCGACGTTTCGGAGCCCATTCGGCTCCTTCTTCAGGGGGTTGTTCTTCGGGGGGTGGCGGTAAGGGAAGTGAAAATCTAAAAGAAAGGATCAGACAGCACGAGAACGACGTCAGGACATTCAACCGTATTCGCAGCGCCGTCGCTGAACACTCTGAAGACGCCGACCACAAAATTGCTTTCAAGGAAACTGAAATCCTTCAAACAGAAACGAACTGGCGAAAGAGACTACTACTGGAGTCATGGCACATTCAGAATACGGGGAATAACGTAAACCGCGTGAAGGGCAACCTACCCTCGGTGTATGTCCATGGCCTTGGCGACCTGACGAAAAGAAGAAAAGGACGCACAGCCAGATAGACCTCCGCTTGTTTCACCAACACAGAACGTCGGCGCGACCCTGTAACCTCCCCCCCCCCCGCCTCCCATCAAGGGCACCCTCGCGAGCACTCCCCCCAGCACCGGTCATCCCAGCACCATGGAAGCGCTCAACAACACACCCCCCTTTCCTTTTGTTCCCCCCAACCTTTCCGTCTGTGAAGTGTCTCCCCACCTCCCGTGTTCCCCCCCTCCTTTCTTCAAAAAAGATGCTTTAAAAGCGGCACACCGCCACCCCCCGAAGAACAACCCCCTGAAGAAGGAGCCGAATGGGCTCCGAAACGTCGGGCTAATAAAATTCAGTTATTTGGTTGGAGTCAGTCTCAAGTTCTAACCCTTTGTTCGCGCACGCTATTACCTGCGTTCTCACGGCGCCTCGGTAAGTCGATATGAAAACGCGGCAAGCGTCTGAACGCGCTCGTTTGCTCCCGAGGAGTTAACTCTAAGGACCATTCAGCGGCGTTTAATTGGACATCAGACAGTTTTAGGATAGCGTTCGCTGCATTACATACATTAAACGTGAGCACCTTTGCAGGGCATTACGGTGCGCGTCCTTTCAAGTGTTTTACTTTACCGTACGGAAACGCAAATGTAAAGAAGGCGTTATAAAACAGCGCGCCGTCTGGTGCCTCGTGCCAAACGTATCCAAGCCAAGACGATAAATTAGCAACCATCCTGCTGTTGCTATGTGGACGGGGCTCGTCACGCGTATGAGCGCCAGAATCGCCGAATAATCTCAGAAAATGGACTAGCTATGCGCTCATAACGAACCTTTCAGGTGAGTTTAAAGAAAGCAAAAGCTCATTACAATAGTTACTGGTGATCAACGCGAGTCAGAGCGCAGCCATCACGACAATTCACGCTGAAGCTCGAGCCATGGATGCCCCCATCTTCGACAACGTTATTTCTTAGCGTCCATAAACATTGCGAACGCTAAACTCGCCAAATAACGTACGTTATCATAGCGCACGTAAAGCTCAGAAACCCGATAACGTTCCGAGCATGCGCATTGAGGACTATGCTATTTATTTACGTAGGTAATGCGTTTACGTTCGGTTGCAACCACTGTTCTAAAGTTGTCTATAAGAGCTTTCGCATACACAACTAATAAGAAGTGCTTAGGTTTCCTCGGATGATCTTTACTTTTTTTCTTTTCTTTATTTATCCTAAATGTGCATCGGTCATTACATAGGCGAGGGATAAATTGTAGTACAATGAAAACGGCAATTTTCTTGCGCACAACGAAGATTAGAGTGGTGCAAAACGTATTTTACAGTACTCCGAGGAAACTTCACAGAGAGATTGCTCCATTTAGAGCCCACAATACCGGCGTCTTTCTGTCCACTTGCTTTCTTCCTTGTCGTATTTTTTTTTTGCTGGAAATTCTTACAGTGGACTTACCATATAGAAACACTTGCATAAAGAATTTCAGGTACAGTTCCTCATTCACAGAGGTAGAATCATACATGAAAACACTTGCACCGCAATATACATCATTTTGGAAACGGAAGTAAAGAAGTTGAAACTCATTACTTCAAATCAGCATGAAAAGATAAATTGGGCAAAGCATGATGTCAGCTAGAAAATTACTTGATATTCTTATAGAGGTAAACAGATAAGGCTTTAAGACGGTCCACTTAAGCTATTCTGACAATGTCCTCGGTGCTAATGAACAATTCTGGCTTCCGTTTTGGATTGTATGTCCAGGTTATAATAATGTTACATAACCACCAGCTTGCGCCTTTTCTGTGAATTATTTTACAGTACATCAAATGACGCACCATATCGCAAAAGATTTCTCGTATTCTTAAAGGCTGGGGATAATAACGGAGTAGAACTAAATTCACCACCTCATTTTAGTTTTCCTATAATAACGTCACACTGGAATGCATTTTCTTGTTATGAAATGATCCCCTTTTGTTCGGCATTCATGGTTAATTAACCTAGTATTGGTAAAAATTATGAGCCATTATTTTTCTGCTTCTACGTTGTTGGAATATGTATTTTCAATGGTACATTTTCATTTTTCTTGCTTTTCCTAGCGCGAACATATTCTTTATTGTGACTCTTGTGTTTTCTTTGCACCTTAATGTTAAATAGAGATTTGTGGGCTTCACCTAAATAGAGACTTCTGTACCTCGCCATCACCTAAATGGCAGTGAAAAAGGACTCGTGAGGAAAACAAGGTGAAATTAACACACATGTGAAATGCATGACCATCACAATCTACGCTGCTGGTCGGTTGACTTATAAAGTTTAGCTTCCCAAACCAACACTGTGGCTGGGACAGTAGCTGTAATGAAGTGCTTCGGAATAATTTTAGCTGTCTTGGATTCGTTAATGCGTACCTAAAGCTAATTACGCGAGAGGTTTTACATTTATGCCCCATCAAATGCACGGCCGGAAGTTGAACCCGATGCCTCGTGCTCAGAGGCAGACAAGCCATAGTCCCTGAACCAACGTGGTGTGTAACACATCAAGTTAATTTCCTGCCTGAATGATTCTAGCAAGACAACGCTGTTGAAGTTACCGGCTTTGTATTGAATAAAGGCGCAATGTCCAGTCCAATTGAAAAAGCTAGCTCAGCGATAACGACAACACATATTAAAGAAAATTAACAAGAAGATAATGAGAACTTCGAATGCACTAAGTAGTAGAACTTCATTGACCCATTGGTTTCTTCATGACAGCATCGCCCAAAAAGTGGCAGTGTCTTATATCAGGCTCTTTTATATTGTCGGAGCCAAATGACGGTTCCAGTATTGCCTATTTCTGGAGATCCAACTACAAGCAAGACATAACAAGATCTTTACGCCGCATGAAAACCTGTCTCATTAGGAACAGCTGCGTGAGAATGTTTGAAATGAAAACTTAGGGCTCTACTTTATGTCGGTTGATTGTAGGAAAAGGGGGCGCGCTTGTGTCCCAACATGGAAATTACCTTTCTGACTTCCTCGGTCACACCGTAATTTCGTTCTCGTGCAACATGAGTCGCTGAAAGGGCCTTGCTTTATCGTAACTTCTGCTCTCGTTGCTGCGATCCCACCAGTTCACGCGGGAGGAGCAAACGGCGACGAGAAATTGTTGTTGCTTCGTCGGCACGCGTTGCAGGTGGTAATGTACTTTCAGAAATATTGATGGGCTCTCCCCGTGTAATTGAATTTTCCGCTGGCGCCATCATATCCAGCGCATTCCTTATTCATTAGCAGAAGCTATACATTGTAGTGGCCGGTTAAGGCTTTCACAAAATCCCTTTACGCCATACAGCCGGCTTCCAAGTTCTGCTTTGAGGCGCCTTGCTAATACCGCGACCACGGGGCTGCAAAAGAGTGGTCTCAATTATTCATGTACGGAACAGCATTTCCTTCACTTCTCGGCTTTATTTGGTGCATACGCAGGTAGCTTAAACACGGCAGCAAGAATGTCGCAAGAATGCTTCGAGTCTTGCTTTTCTATGCCTTTCTTTTGTTTTATGCTGTACTCAGGAATCTCCACTCTTGTGGGATAAAAGCTGCTAACTCTGCGCAGAGGTTTTAATAAGGCAGGAGATAGGCTTTTCAACCTCATCAAAGCTACAAACTAGCAGGTAATGATCTTACAAACAGAAGACACGCACATTGCACAAACGGGTGACAACAACGTCACTGCAACGTGAGCAAGTCGCTGGATTTCGGAAGATATACGCGGTGGTTTTAGAGCGAAATAGTTCGCGACTCGCAAAGAGCGCAATGATTAGTGCAGCAAGTGCAGTGCTTCTTGCGCAACAAAAGGAGGCAGATTGGACATGAAGTCAGTCTATCGAGTTTATTTTTGTTGTTATTCTATCTTGACCAAGCCGATGTTCAGTAAAAGAGAGCTCGCGAAACTGGGTTAGAAGCTCAATTTACACTACACACAAATAAATTAAATGGAGGAGGGAAGGCGGGGCGGGGGGGAGGTTGCTCTACTACTTCTTGGCAAGGTCGTTCCGCAACAAATCGAGGGCAAGTTCCGCAAGCAATATTTTCGGAAATCTTAGCCGTCGAGTTTCGAATATTGCTAATAGAGGCCACATTCCACAAATATTTCCTATTATTATCGACAAGTTCGAAATATAAGTTAAAGGTGGCACAAAGTGTAATCTTCATGGCGCTTATAAGCAGCCATTACACAAGTTGGTTTTACAGTTCCCCTCGCAAACATTACCCCTTTATATAGCGCAGTTTTTCCTACCAAGGCAGATTAGAGGGGATTGAAATTGCCAGCCCGCACCTAGGATAACGATGATGCTGTTGTACATAGAAATTCGTCTTTGTGATTGGTGGCATAGTTTAAAAGAAAATTGTTCATCTCTTTCCTATTGGCTTCGGTGGGTTACAATCTGAATGTTTTTTTTTTGTGCGTTACACTCCGTTGTCAGCAGAAGTGAGCCTATGCAGTCATTTTATCTTCAGTGTTTTGTACGATCGGAAACTATAGCTGACTTTACTGTCTTGTTTAGCTCAAACCGTACTGAATATAAGCGCGATTCCGGAGTTTCATGACAGAATCTTCTCCATGCGAAGCAGGGAACATATTATGGTGAAGTATTTCCGCATATAGATACACCATACCTACATTTATTTTGCAACAGCCAATATTGGTAAAGATGTAATGCGTCCTAAAGTCAAGTAACCACATCGAAGTGCTTAAAGTGAAGCTGTTTATTCAGTTGTCAGCTTACCTGCAGAGATATATGCATGCAAGCTAGCTTTGAGGAACTCACAGTGAACAAAGTGAAATTTCCAAGTCGTGCAAGTCGGGTGCCCGGTTTCGCAACACCGAGCGTCTTAACTGGCATTTCGCACTGTGTGCTCATTTAGAACGTTCCCGATAATCTAGACCAATGAATGATGCATTACTGCAACCGGGTTCGTTTTCTTTTACTTTTGTTTGCATCTCTTTAGAAGCAACTTCGCGATAGACGTCCGAGTCTGTAATGCCTTCACGAGGTGATGAGTGGTTCATACAACAGAATAGGTTGCGTGACGTTCGGACGCGTATAAGAAAAAGGCTGCACAGCTTCGTCTTTGGAACAAGGTCCTCTCTTTAACGAAACGTATTACCCGTATGTTCACGCTTCATGAGACATCTACGTTAGTGTGATTATATGGAGATATGTTACATTATCGGGCCAAGTTGTCAAGCGGCCATGCTAACGTTTTCTTCGTGAGAGAGCCCATCGCAATTCGCTGCAAGGCTGATACTCATCTTCCCGCTTTATGCCACCCCTGTCGCTTCTGTGAATCTCGTCATATTCTTTGCGTACCATTAATTTATTTTCAGAGGTTGCAGAGTAGCAGAATAGAGCACACCATGCTCAGGTCGACCTCTCCGTCTTTCCACTCAATAAAATATTTCTCTCTTAGAGGATAAAGGCAGAATAAAATGTTATGAATAGTGTCGGAAATTCAAATTATATTAGCGCAGTTTTCCGATAAAATCAAGAAACAGATAACAGTTTTAAAGCCTCTTTTGATTTTTGTTTTGTTTTGAAGAATGGGATAAGTTAAAATAACAAAGAGCGTTTATAAAGCAAGTTCAAGGCACCCGCAAGAAACTTTCAAAGGATGTTCCACCAAGCAAGCTTCGGACTACGTTCCACTCGAAGCAGCCGTTACTACGAAATGACTCGAGGCGACAGACCACAATGCTAGCAAAAAAACTTCAGTGCCCGCGAGCTACGCATTAAATACGGCGATTACGTATGAATTGTTTGCGCATCCAAGCGAACGCGACAAGCTGCGCATCGAAGGCGAACGAGCCCCAGCAGATACTTCGATTCGAGCATAAACATTTGGGAACCACTTTCGAAATAAATCCTAAGCCTTTTCCAAAGTGCGGCTCGCAATTTAACAACGGCGCAAATACAAAGCGATCTCACAACGCCCTCGGGTTTCGACAACCAAATTGCAGAGGACGGTGAGGCGAGTTTGGGCGGAGCAAGTTTTTTAACGGCGACAGCTGTCCGCGACAAGTGTCGCAGCGGAGAAGGAGGGGACTCTTTGCCGGAAATAAAGAGGACACGAGGGGACAAGCAGGAGGAACGAGATACAAAGGCAAGCGGTGACAGTGAAGACGGCGAAGAGAAAGGGAAAGACAAAAAAAAAAACGTCCTCAGTTATGACGAAACGTAAACAGCCTTCGGCAAGTAACGCCGTCTCCCGACGGACGCTATGAAAACGAGAGGGGCGGGGGGTGGGCGGGGAAAGGGGGGGGGGGGGGGGAGGCTGCGTGCCTGCTAGATTGCGTATACTTGGTTCGCTGTGCAGGCATCCAGCTACATCCCACTTCAGCGACTGCGGGCTCGTCAGTGCGAGCACTCACCGGCAGGAGCGTTTTGTGCAGCGCTTTCTAATTACACTGCCGATTTCCACCGAGGTTTGTAAGGCTGCGCCACCTTGCGCGCAGCAAACCGCTGGCAGCAACGAAAAAAAAAAACACATGAAAATATTGCTTCATGCACCGGTGACGAGCCGGCCGCGCGCAGCGTGCACTGATTGCAAACCGGGGAGAGTGCGCGAAGCGGATGCACTTGCTTTTCATCCGGCGGCCGGGCGCGCGCATACCGCTCTCTTTATACGTTTTCTCTCAGTCTCTCTCTCTCTCTCTCTCTCTCTCTTTATACGTTTTCCGCCCCTCAAATGTCCGTTTCCTGCGCTCCTCTCTGTCTGACCCGACCCCCCTTTTGAATTACGGGTACGTCGTAGACAGCGCGCTGAACGGGCAGTAAAAGCCGAGTGCGTTCATAAATCAGTGGACGCTGCAGCCGGCTCACAACGCGGGATAACGTGCTAATAGCGCGTGCACAAAAAACGCCATTGACGCTGCTCAGCGATACTTTCTGGCCGAAAACAACAAAGCTGAACGAAACGTGCTCCAATTCACGGTGCGGTTGCTCGATGCGTGTCTAGTTTACACTGGCTGCGGTCGACCTTTCCCGTCATATTAAAGTAACTGGGCGCAATTTTCGCGCTCTCGCATTCACTCTTCCACCCCCGCACGCATCCACACAAGAAAACCCCTCACACGCAGCGCTCTCGTGTGTGGTATTCTTGTGTGTGGTGTTCTTGTGTGGATACGTGCGTGGGTGTGTGCGAGAGTGCAGAAACTGCACCTAATTACTTCAATATAACAAAAGGCCAACCAGCCCAACAGCAAGTTCTACGAAGACCTTTTCGGGCATTCGAGATTGTACCGATCGATCCTGTTCCATTGTCTTGATTTTCTTTCCTTCATGTTTAATGATGATGAATATTGAACATTGTTCGCTCAAAGGTGAGGTGTGGCCAAAGAGCGCCAAGGCAACTTTTTTTTTTCAGTAAAAGTAAAGTTTCTAGAAGAACTTCCGGACTTTGCCAACTGGGGATGCTACCACTACGGTCTCGCCGAATGGCTTATACACAAGGCAGCAATCATTAATGAGAGAGAGAGAGAGAATGAAGAGGAAAGGCAGGGAGGTTAACCAGATATGAGTCTCCGGTTTGCTACCCTACACTGGGGATGGGGGATAGGGGTTAGAAAGATGACAGAGAGAGAAAAAAAAAACGAACGCGCACACATGGAGACATACACACAAAAGGCGTTCCAGTTAAAGTCGTTCACAAAGGCCGGTAGATCGCAAGAAGCGCAAAAGCGCTTGCACGGCCTTCTTCTGTGACGGTAGGTCCTTTCGATGTTGCAGAATTCTTTTTTCAGATAGCGGTTGGTCGTCCAATTGGTCTAGTTCCTGGCTGAGGCATGCCCTCTGTGGACTGTACTCCGGGCAGGTGCACAAAATATGGCCAATTGATTCTTCATGGTCGCAGTGGTCACAGGTTGGGGTGTCGGTCATCCCTATGCGGAAGGCATAGGCTTTAGTAAAGGCAACGCCCAACCAAAGTCGATATAAAAGCGTGGCGTCTCTACGGCGAAGCTGTGATGGCGCTCGAAGACGTAATGTTGGATCAAGTGAGTGCAGTCGCGGATTTCTTAAATGTGGCTCATTCCATTGCGACGCGGTGCACTGCCGAGCAAGTAGGTGGAGCTTCCGTGCAGCGTCAGTTCTAGAAAGAGGAATGGGGACGTGGCGCTCCTCAGTATGGGCTGAGCGGGCAGCGTGATCCGCCCGTTCATTGCCGACAATCCCGCAGTGACTTGGAAGCCACTGAAAGGTTATGTCGTGGCCTGCATCACTGATATGGTGTAATGTCTCTGTAATATGGAATATTAGTTGTTCATCTGGTCCGCGTCGTAGAGGTGACAGTAGAGACTGCAGTGCCGCCTTCGAGTCACAGAATATAGTCCATTTGTGTGGCGGTTCATCACCAATGTGATGAAGAGCAGTAAATAGCGCTGCGAGCTCTGCTGCTGTCGATGTTGTCGCGTGGGTCGTCTTAAATTTGATTGTTGTAGCTTGCGCTGGTATGACGATTGCCGCCGCGGAGCTGCTTGGAAGGACAGATCCATCAGTGTAAATATGCGTAGAGTCACGGTAGTTCTCGTACAAATATAGTAGCGTGAGCTGTCTAAGGGCTGGTGATGACAGATCAGCTTTTTTCGAGATACCAGGTATTGCGAGGTTGATTTTCGGCTGAGCGAGGCACCATGGAGGGATCGAAGGTCTCGCAGCCGGAGTGAAACAAGCTGGCAATGATTCATCATATGCAGTTATCGTTTGGCTGAAAGATGTGTGTGGCCTGTCCGCTGGTAGAGAGGCTAAATGGTGACGAGGAGTCCTGGCTAGATGCCTTATATGGGTCCTGAGTACTTCAATGTCAATGTGGGTCTTGACAAGGTGGTCTCTAGCGATTGCTATCGTAGCCACTGTTGAAGCACTCTGAGGCAGGCCTAGACAGATCCGGAGCACTTGACCCTGAAGACTTTGTATAGTGCGTAGATTCGTTTTCCCTGTGTTGATTATTGCTGGCAAACTGTATCGCAGAAATCCCAGAAAAAGCACCCTGTACAGTTGTAACATGGCACTAGGCGACATTCCCCAGGTCTTGCCAGCGAAAAATTTGAACAGGTGGCATATGCCTGTCAACCGTTTTTTCACGTAAGATATGTGTGGGCTCCATGACAAGTCCCTGTCGATTATGACACCTAGGAACTTGTACGATCGGACCCGTCGTATTACTTGGCCATTTATCGTAACACTGTAGTTTGCCATGGGTTTGCGCGTAAATGGCACTAGTGCGCATTTCTCGGAGGAAATTTCCAGGCCTCGATTACGGAGGTAGACAGCAGTTTGTGTCGCGGCTTTCTGAATTCTCGCTCGCAGCTGTAGGCGTGTTACTGCAGATGTCCATATGGAGATGTCATCCGCGTACATTGATAGCCTGACTGTGGTTGGCACGTGCTCAAGGAGAGCAATTAGTGTTAGATTAAATAACACGGGGCTAAGTACACCGCCCTGGGGGACGCCGCGGTAGCTATAATGTAGAGAAGTATGGCCTTCCTCGGTGCTTACAAAGAAGGATCGCATGGATAGATAGCTCCGTATCCATTGAAACATGCGACCACCCACTCCTACCTCTGCGAGAGCAGAGAGGATGGCTTCATGCGTAACGTTGTCATACGCCCCTTTAACGTCGAGGAATAAGGATGCGCAGAGACGCTTACGGCGTTTCTCATGTTGAATGTAGGTGACCAGGTCGACGACGTTATCGATCGATGATCGACCACGTCGGAAGCCCGCCATGGCATCTGGGTAGGTGTTGTGGTACTCCAAGTACCACTCCAGGCGTCCTAGGATCATCCTCTCCATTACTTTGCCCACACAGCTCGCCAAAGCGATCGGGCGATATGAGGAGAGCTCCAACGGCGACTTGCCAGGCTTCAGCAGTGGAACAAGGCGACTTGTCTTCCAGGTTGTTGGTAGCGTGCCATTTCTCCAAGATTCATTGTACACCTCAAGAAGAACCCCTCTCGCTCGCTCCCCCAGGTGACACAAAGCTCGGTAGGAAATTCCGTCAGGTCCTGGCGCTGATGTGCGGCTACACAAAGCTAATGCTGCCTTAAGTTCGTGGATCGAGAATGGTAGATCCAACCGGTGATCACGTGGTGGCGGACAGCTGCTCGAAGGCGATGGAATGTTGGTAGCTGTGAGTTGGCCGGATAATCTGGCGCAGAAATCCTCTGCCACGTCAATCTCCGATCTCTTTTGAGAGAGGGCAAGTGCCTTGAATGGGAATCGCTGTACGGGAAGTGTCCGCACTCCGCGCACCGTTCTCCATAGTTGCGATAAAGGCTTGCGTGGATCTAGCGACTCACAGAAGGCAGCCCAACGTTGCGATTCGAGCTTGTCTAACCGGCGCTGTATCTTCTTTTGCGTGCGCCTGGCGGTCCGTAGATCGTCCATTGTTTTCGTACGTCGGTATCTTCGTTCGGCACGTCGTCGGATTGCTCGAAGTCGTTCTAGTTCCACATCATAATCATTAAGTTTCGAGGAGCATGTTAGAGTACGCATAGTGTCTTGCACCACGCTCTTGATTGCCTCTTCCAGGTCGAAAGATGGATTGGCGTCGCAGTGTTCTTCTATAATAGACTGAAATTTAGGCCAGTCCACTCTTTGGATCGTATCCCGTATTTTGGAAGCGGTCAATCCTCTGATCTTGATGTACGTGGGGATATGGTCGCTTCCGTGCGTCTCTATGTCCGCAAACCACCCTGCACGCCTGACTAGGCTTCGTGAGACGAAAGCCAAGTCAAGACAGCTGCTGTACGTGGAGCCACGTAAGAACGTAGGACTTCCATCATTCAGCAGCCAAAGTTCATTACTGCAGGCGAAAGATACCAGAGCTCTGCCTCTTGCGTTGATGATCGGACTTCCCCAGAGTGTATGATGGGCGTTGAAATCTCCAGTGATGACCCAGGGATTGGAAGTTGAGGAAAGGATGTCTCGTAGTCTTCTGTAATCAAATCGACTTGACGGAGATAGGTAGGCGCCCACAAAAGTGAAGGCCAGATTCTTTTTCCTTACGTTGAGGCATATATATTGATTACTGTCATTAGGTGGTACAGGCTGATGAGTGTAGGTGAGGTCACGGCGAATGAACACCAAAACCTTACTGTTTTCATAAACAGCTGACGACATAAATGATTCATATCCAGAAAGCCTGATTTTGTTCGATAAGTTCGGCTCGCAAATGACGATAATGGGAAACATATTGGCGAACACGAAGCGACGGAAATCCGAAAGGCGCGCTCTGAGTCCGCGGGCATTCCACTGAAAAATAGCTGCTTGTCGGACGTCTTCCCTAAAAGACCGTGGCTGTGCAGCCATGATCTACTCAAGGGTTGCAAGCACCGGACTCAGAGCGTCCAGTACTTGAAGCGCACTTCTGGCAGACGGTGTGTGCATGTTGCTTAGCAGCACGCGAATGGCATTCATTAAAGGCCTAATAAGTGCTATCACTTGCTCATCTGTTTTCCGCGACTCCTCGGATACAGCACCTTGCTGTACTGGGGGCGGCTTCTTCTGCGGCTCTTCTGGCGGTCGTGTACGTGGAAGTGGCGGCCATTCCTTTGTGGAGAGAGATCTGGCAGTTTGCTCCCTTCCAACATTGGTGATCGGAGTGCTGGAAACGTCCGCTGATGATGATGCTTGACGAGGGGACTTTTCCTGAAAGCTTGATGTTTTTCGCCGTGAAGACCGTTGTCGGTGACGTCGTCTTCGCCGTACTTTCACAGCGGCCTCTTTGTGGGTAGAGTTGTCTCTCACCATTTGCTTAAGAATGGTGAACTCTTTCTTGATCTGGGGACAGTCTTTGAAAGAGGCGCAGTGATCACCTTGACAGTTCGGACACTTGAACGTGGTTGCGTTGCAGTTGTCTTCTGAGTGGGGTTCGGCACATCGAGGGCACACGGCCGAATTTCTGCAAACACCCTTCACATGTCCAATCTTCTGACAATTGAAGCATTGCATTGGTCTTGGAATAAATGGTCGAACCTGGTGGCGAAAGTGGCCGACCTTCACGTAGGGTGGAAGGCAGTCGCCTTTGAAGGTTATCTTCACACAACGTGTGTTGCCGAGGCGACCAACATGCACAATCACGTTGTGTTCGCTTGCTGGTTTTATGAGAATTGGGAGGTCCGCATTAGATATTTCATTGTCAATGTCATAGATGACTCCAGTTATTGTGGCACCATTCGTTGGCACGATGGATCGGACCTTGATGTTTCCCAGCTGCGCGACATGTTGTAGTATGGTCAGTGCACTCGGGTTCATCACATCGATTGCCAGGATGTTTCGTCTAGTATTTATCCTAACATCCTTGATCTCATTTGGCACGGTGTTCTCTAGATACACGGAGAGTGCTTGCCTGTTGAGGACGCGCAGGTTGTCGGTAGCGTTCTGTGGCACAAACAGGATGGAGTGAGGCCATCGCTGAGGAGCTGTTTTCACAGTGTTCGAGCTGGACGCCGAAGATGAGTTGATAATTCTTCGTTTGGCCTTGCGGTACTGGACAAGTCGAAAGCTGTCCTCCGAGGACTCGTCACCTGAAGCGCAGTACAGCTCCGTGTCCTCGCTACCACTCGACGTACTTCCTCGCTTCCTCGAACCGATGTCCGCGGCTGAACGGGAACCGGGAGGATCCTCGGGGTGTTGTACATCCATCACCGCGATGGAGGGGGCGGTAGACCCCACAGGTGCAGTAAGAAGTCCAGAAAAACACAGAGACGGGCGAGATGTGTTCCGCAAGAGAAGCACTTCGTCTTCCTTTAATGAATTAATGAATCATTAATGTCAGTAATTAATTATTAATTAATATTAATATTAATATTAATTAATTAATATTATTAATTAATAATTAAGTCATTAATGAATCGGTTTATATGTAGCCTTCTGGACTAGCCCCACCGATGTGTCAGTGGCAGGATCTGTTCTCTACGAAATTACGCACTGCAACAAAATGTACCTGAGTATCCTCTGTGCAACAAAAGTACGCCTTCGTGTGTATGATTCCTTTATTGAATAATTATACACTATAAAAGAAATTATATATGAAAAGGTCTGGTGCGTCACCCCGAGGCAGTGAAATAAGTGTTCACGTGGATCTTGGAAGTGATGTATTGGGGGTTCTCGCCTTTTTGATAAGTTGTCTGACAGGTATGCCGCAAGTCGCGATGCAAAAGATGAGCAGTTTTAGAGCCTTTAATTGACTGTTTCACATATTGACATATATTCCAAAGTTAGCATTGGATCTGCATAATTTATTTATTTTATCTCAAGTTGGTAGTTTGAGTATGCTGTGAATTATGTAACAGTGTTGCCCGAACACTCAAGTTTATTCAGCCCAATCAAACGTTGGCATTGCAGTGGCCACATATCTGTGCATCAGGGGACATATGAAAACCTATCGAGAACGAACTCATGATCTGTGAGCGTCTGTGATCATCGTCTTACTCGTCTTAACGGATAAGGAGATGAGCCAGTATATAATGCCCTAGACTTCTACGCACACGACATTTTAACACATGGCAGCATTCATGCGATGATGCCGTGGAAAATCTCTTACTCTTGATCAGCCAACACTAACACGCTAATGATGGACATCGCTATTATGACCTCAAATAGACAGCAAGAGAATTTAATAAAAGTAGGTGGTCTGCTGCTGCAAGAATTGTATTTGTGTAGTTGCTGTAGCAGATTAAATAAACTTGTGTAAATATGTGTTCCCATTCGCTGAAGGAATCCTATTGTGATAGGAACTGATAAAGTTCCGGGGCAATGAGCGCAGATGCGATCCTGAAAGAACACCCTGCTATTTGGTTAAGTTCGTTTGGTCAATGGCTACAGGACAGAAGGCTCATTGAAAATATCAATTTCAAGGAAATACAGAAGTGCTAACGTTACCTAGGAGTATGTTATTATAGAACAATTTTTCTTTGAAGCAGATGACAGTGTTCAAAAGCACGTTGCCTATTTTCCTAAGATAAGTGTTCTACTAAATCCGTCTGTTAATTCTATTCTTCCCTTTCTATTTACGTGCCAATGCAGAGTCAACAACCAGCCTCAGACCTAGTCACCATCTCTGCCTTTCATTTACCTGTTGTTCACCCGCTTTTTCTATTTATGCTTTCTTCCTCTTCACATTAGTCATCGTACCCTAAGCACAGATGATACTGAGATGACTACAAATATTGATTTCAAACAATGCAACGTCATACTATTTGCAGAAAAACCACCATTGAATGGTAGAGAATTATCCGAAATATTCTTTGGTTATTGACCGGCTCAAAGTTCGCCAATGGTTAGGAGGATAACTGTATATCGATGAGATTCGAATGGCGTACCTACTTCATGAAGTTAGCTCTAAACTACGTTGTGTTTCAAGCAGTTATTTTTCTTAGATGGCTTCAAGCGACAGACCACTGTGCTAGCAAAAAGTTAAATGTCCATGAGCTATGTATTAAATACTGTGTTGCATAGGAATGGTCTGTGTATTCACCCTGTAACAGGGGGTCAAAACAATGTTCCACATCGAATACAATTGAAAAAAACGGTTAACCCTAATTCTGACCACTGTTAGTAAATTTGCACAAGAAAAAAAAGCAAACAATGAAATTCCTTATAGTAATTAGGTTATTAGTAATTTGTTTGCTGAACTACATCCACCGATGAAACTTTACAGGTGCAACTATACACTTTGAGTTAAGTTTCCCGGCCATAAATTAGCACTTGGAGGCACAAAACTGAGCGTCGCATGTAGTATGATGCGTTGAACGTAACATGAAAGCGAATATAAAAAGCTCCGCTCCTATCGAAATGCGGCCAGAATGGCTGCAAATTGAATATTTTTGTCACTGATCAAATGCATGTTGAAGCGCTAGCATGCTATTGAGTGCATGCATGGGTGGCGGCGCTAAAATAAGGTATCCACCGACCAAGGGGAAGTATTTAGCCCGGCAGAACATATTTAGTAAACTCCTTGCTCCTCACTTGAATGGCCTGCGGTTGCAACGCTACCAGAGCCAAGACCGGTAGGCAGCCATAAATCATGGCCGTGGCAGCCTTTTGACAGCCTGTGCAGGCCGCCTCGAAAATGTATTACGTCTGTGGGACATGTTTCTTTTGCCTACGAAATTGCCTTATGGACATCGGAGAAGTATTTTCGCGATGCCGTTGAGGGTAGATATACGTGTCCTTTTAATGAAAGCAGGGTTCTGCTTAAGTAATCACTGCTCATGATAACTCGTGTCAGGATTAGCAACAATGTGTTGGATTAAGTCTAGAGTCAGACTTTTGGAGGATGTCTGCGGAGATAGTAGGGCAACGCAGATCTTTATGGAGAAGCAAATTGAAATTCTGGCATCTGTCGGTTATCGACAGTGATTATTCCCCAATAATTTCTAACTATTGATCACCTTGTAAGCAACCGCGAAAACTCGGAATATCAATCAAGTTGTATGTGTCTTTTCTTGCACCTGTCTTTTCATTGCCTAATTGTGTCTTGCGTAACCTTTACTATCATAAGTGAGTATTTCTTGAAATGATTTGGCGTTACTCATACGGAAAATTCCACAAGAAGTCGCCTTGTGCTTTAATTAACTTATAAACAGCGCTATAAATAGATGGAAGCTGGATGATATTTTGACGGCGAGAGCAGAAATAAGCACCAAATGTTTCGATCACACGGTAGCATCTATATACTGAATGCAACAGCGTGACAATGCTGGTTAAGCTCAAGTAACACGCAAATATAATAATAATATAATAATAAATATAATAATGTGCTGTATGAGCGTCCCTGATCCACCAGCCAATAAATTATATGAAGAAAGGAAGCAAGTGAGGTATCGAGTTTGATACAGCTTGATCAACTTCCGATTCTAGAAAGAAGTAGTGGCAGGCTCGATGCCTGCAGCTAATAGTCAGTCCTTACCTATAGTTTTTTAACTTCAGGTAAGCCAGCGACTGGTTTAAGCGAGGTACTACACTTAAGGGGGCCCACTATAGTGTGATTACTCAGAAGCAGGTACATTGTCAAGGAACAGAACGCGATTTTCACAGAAATACTTTGTTTTCATTTACAGCATCATTACTAAATACCTTAAAACATGCTGAAATAATGAAGATTTGTTTATTTGTTAGTGTCTGCTTCTGATAATTAGAAATATCATTTAACAACGATGTCACGCATATATGTTTGCTACCATGAGGAGTATTACTGTCTACATAATGAGCCCATTTCCATGTACGGCATAGCTCTATGTGTGTTTTTGTGAAAAAACTGAGCACTTCCCGTGTCTTTGTTCCCGTTATTGAGTCTAGTGCCACTCTTTTCAGACAGAAATAAACCGGCTAGACTCAAGACCATCTTCAGAAGCAATAATCTTTGTACTATGGCTGTGCTCATTGCTCGTGCAGAAAGCAATGAGGACGCTGCTACAGTACCTGAAAATTATTATAGACTTGTTGCTTACATTCAAGCGGGCGCGCCAATAGTGCTCTCTCTTTTTCCCTTTTCGTACCTTGTTCGCTTGTTCTATGTGGGGCAGCAAAGCAGACTCATGCCTTGTTAGCCCACCTGTCTTTATGTGCCAAATTCTCTCTCTCTCTCTCTTTGTGAAAACCATGACTTACCTCCGCAATGATTATCCATTGTTTGATATTTTCAAAGCATGTCGTGTACATCACAAACATAGCGGACGCACGGAACGGCAATCATTCTGTGCCTTTGTATATGCAACAGCGTCCTCGTTATTTCACTTTTGTCGACCGCTTCCACAGCACGGGATGCACTGCAAAGGGGAAGCTCCACGTTTCTTCCATTGCTTCCCTCCTTGGGCCAGTGTCGCTTGACAGCGTTGTTTCCGAAGTGCAAAAAAATGCATGGCTGGCCGGAAACCGCGGCCGCAGGAGAGATTGGCGGGAAGGCGCGGATAATGAGACACCGGCGTCGGGAAGCAGGGCGTACCACTTCGCTTAGCGTCCGCAGCTAATGAGTTCCTGATGGCTGCCGTGCGCAGGCTATAGGTGCCCGGTCGGGTGTACCCGCCACGCGCGGGGGCGCGGGCGCGCGAGCGGGAATTATGCGGTGCCGCCTTGCAACGGGGCCCAGAGGCGCGAATGTACGCTCAACGAACGCCGTCACGCACCGCCTTCTTGCCTCGTTAGGTGTCGTTTTTCTTCGCTTTTTCCCCAACCGTGACAGCGGAAATCGGGCCTTGTAGGCTTTGTCGGGGAGGTTATTCCTCCCTATACAGTAGCCGCAGGAGCGACCGAAACCCGTTGGCCTAGGTGCGAGCGAGCCGCTGGCCACACTGGGCTGCCCACCGGGCTCGCCAACCCTGCACGCCTCACCGACCAGTATCGTTCTCCCGATTGGCAATTACGCGATATGGCCACCTCCAGCCAAACCTGGATCTCAGCCCCTCTCTCCCTCTCCATCCTCGCCCCTGAGTAGCTCTGCGAGCGTCCACAATTACGGTACACCTCTTGAGTGCGTGCGCGCTCGGGCGCCTGGAACCGCGGGGCGAATGCAACCCGCGAAAGCAAATTGCAAGGAACTTTCGTGCGACGCCGTTGCCAGCTTGCGCACTGGTTCGGGTGCCAAACAGCCGAAACGAGAGCAACTCACTCGAGAATAATGCAAATGCATGGCTTCGCAATTTTATGAATCGGCGAGAGCAGCGGTGTGCTATTTTACGATGATGCGCCTGCTATACGTTCTGCTACGCTCTCATCATTAACACGTGCGCTACCCCAAGTCTCGGCCAGAAATTCGCACCTTTGAAACGCGTCGTTGCGAGATGCAGGCGCACGGTTAATCTTTTAAACAAACAAGTTTGACCACGCGGCATTCTGAAATGTCTACGCGAATCTAAGTCCACGAATGTTTATTTTCATTTTTTTTTTTGCATTTCGTCCTCCTTGAAATGCGGCCGCTGCAGTCAGGTAGTCGTACCCACCACCAGGTGCTCAGCAGCATAAAATTTGAGCCGCCGGGTCACTACGATGAAATAAAAGTTGACTGTAACGTTTGAAAAAAGTGCACAAAGGAACACATAACCTCTCTTGTCGGCAACTTCAGAGGCAGTTTGGAGGAGGCACTCCAGAAGTACTTATCTCGGTCAGCAATGCCTTTTAATCATTGTTTAAGAACTGCTGAAGGAGGAAATGCATGGCGAAAGTGGGGTGGAGGGAGAAGGATCCTCCGTACTAATGATCTACAATATGGCGTATTGCGCACTGCGGGTTGAGTGACTTCGCAGAATTTGTTTTCACTTTAATAGAAGGCTTTCGACTGAAATAATTGGTCTTTTTGTTCCTTCTCCTTCAGGTGGAGAAAAATTGTTTTATTTAGATTTCTTTCGCTCTCCACCTTAATATTTCTTTAGCTGCCTTTATAGGCAAAAAAACAAACAATAAACTAGTGTTATAATTCATTTTTTATAGGTAGTCTGTTATTTACTCTTATTTTCCTGAATGTTAGATGGTTGTTATAAATAATGACTTAAATAGTGTGGACAATGAAAGTATATTGGGGTGTTCCACCCGTATAACATTTATGATGAGGAAAATTAGCTCAACAAAAAGACAACGCGCACAGGAAATTGAGACAAAGTCATATGCCAATGCACGAACTGCATCGGCGTTAAGTCTGTTCTTTCTGTGTGTGTGCGTGTGTGTGCGTGCGTGTGCGTGCGTGTGCGTGCGTGTGTGTGTGTGTATGGGTGTGTGTGTGTGTGTGTGTGTGTGTGTGTGTGCGTGCGTGTGTGTGTGTGTGTGTGTGTGTGTGTGTGTGTGTGTGTGTGTGCGTGTGTGTCCTAAAGCGTATTATTTGCACCGCCACTATGTTTCTTGCTCTATTGATCAATGTAACATTCAGCTGCAGGAACAGACTGAAGAAATGCCACCTTTATTGAGGCCATGTGCGAACTTTTTTTTTCTTTCATGTAGAACGAAAACATAATTTTGGTATTGACACCGTCATCATATTTCATCGCGATAACTGAAAAATTGTTCGTTGATAACAAATATTCTTTTTCTGGCATTACTGCAGATGATATTTAACTTCGAGCAATGCTTGACATTATAAGAAGAAGGGGCACCTGACAAAGTTTCAGCGCTACACTCGAGAAACGTATTGGTATGTGTACAACGCGCGCGCGGTAATGCACTCAGCCTTCAAGATAGAACGCAACCCGTAGTGCCTACCAGAGAGAAAGCGCTTTACTCGTGCCAGC
Source organism: Dermacentor albipictus (assembly GCF_038994185.2). Lineage (NCBI taxonomy): Eukaryota > Metazoa > Arthropoda > Arachnida > Ixodida > Ixodidae > Dermacentor > Dermacentor albipictus. Next base: position 409,775,376 of record NC_091821.1, read on the forward strand.
ATAGCGAGGCATTGAGGCAGCATGGTTATACTCGAGACAAGGCACTTGTTACAGCGAATACAGACAGTGGCTTAGACGGGCTTCTTTCGGACAAAGCGAGATATTTTACAACTGTGTAAAATATTTTGAGTGCAAGTCGAGTACGGTCAAGAAACACGAAGTAACATAAACTCCGTCTTGATGTAGTTACAGAGGGAGTTGTTTTGTCCCTCTCATCTCCCGCGCCGCCGGGCTGTAGCGTTACCCCGGGACTGACATATCTTTCACGCAAAATGCATCGGACGTCCTCAGTATTCAGGCAGCGCTGTTTGTAGCTGTTCCGGATGCATCTCTCCTTCTTGGCTACGCGTCGCTGGATGGTTGCCGTACATGTCCGTGTAGCCCCCGTTCTTTTTGAATCAAATGGCTCGCCTCCGTTGATAGCCCTTTGGGAGCTTACAATGTGCTTTCTTTTCTGTATACTGCGTGAAAAGCACCGGGAAATAGGGATCCAAGAAAGGAGGAGAAAGAGCAGGTCAGCTACTCTGTGCGTGCCTGTTATTAAAAGCGTGCAGCGTGCTGAAATGCACGGTAGGCGACTGCTGAAGATGCGGATCACGTTTGTAAATGTACCGCCAGGTGACAATGATTCGTCATTAGTTTGGGCCCGCGAGCAAACCAATGATTTTAGCCCCAAGGTGTTGCCGTTAATTTATAGCATCCAGAAATGAACACCCGTGCCTGCAAGAGGCTATAGGTCGACACTGACGCTGTTTGGATGAGGCCTGATAGAGTTTCCAGACGGCTGTACGGTTCTACTGAGGCGGAGTACATAGCCCGGCATGCTCTTTCAATTGCATGCCAAACACGACAAGCGAACGACGCCGTTGCAGAAGCGACGCCGGAAGAAGCAAGAGATAAATTACGTTCCGGACTTTTAAATTGAATGCTGCCTCCAGCGCCTTTTTCCGTCTATATAGATTCAATGCGCCAAGCATGGGCCGAAGAAGAATGCAAAAAAAAAGGAAACAAGGAGAGGGAAAAAACACAAATAGGGGATTTTGTAGAATGCGCAGCTCGGTCAGCCGGCACGTGGCATGGATGGAGCTATACAGAGGCGAGCAAAAAAAGAAAGCCGGCGCTTTCTTGTCTCGCGCTTTCTTGTTCTTGCCACGTTCCTAGTGCCGTTTCTTTCCCAAACATGTATCAGCTCACCTAGTCATGTTGTTGTCTTGCACATTGGCCTCGTGAACAACAAAAGCTGTAAAGAACTGTCATTCCTCTTTGAGCAACTGAAACTTTTTTCGTGTACTTATTTAACAACATGTTACAAATTTTACGCTGTTATGATCATGATCCTGTGCCACACGCCTACAATTTATTATCGTAGACGCAAAACAAATCTCCATTCATGCCCCGTTATTCTAGCTCTCACGGATCAGCTTCGAATGTACGAACCAATCAACATCGAATGTGTGAACGAAGACAGGTTTTGACCATGCGGAAAATAATTACGCAGGTTGTCACCCCCTTTTATTGAAGTGGAAATTGTTTGAAGGCGGAAGGCGTAGTATAAAGAGCCTGCCTTCTTTAATGTAGTATTGCTCTTAAGATACCTTACGCAACAACTGGCAGACACAGACTCTTACCATTTTCCACCTGCTTGAGTCACTGGGCAGTCCATGGCTTAATGGGTAGAGCAGTGGGCTGCTGTTCGGAGGGAGCCGGCTTTGAAACCAACCATAGGATACACTTTGGCCACTGGATAGCTGACAGTGGGTATGCACCGCTCTTCAATGAACCTCATTGACGGCAATTTTGGCCACCAGGCAGGCGCCACTGGTTAGGCACCACTCTTCAATTACAAAGAAAAAAATGCTTAAAAGATTTGATGATACTGGGCGGAATCATCGCCATGTCGAATATATTCAGACTATTTTGTCTCAATATACATTACACTCGTGCCTGGACAGACTTTGAGGCGGCACCGCTAGATGGCACAGCGTGCACAGAGAGAATGGACAAATGCAGCAACAGAAGCTCCCTGGATATATGTATGTGGACGACATAGTGTTACTAGCGGAAGATAAAAGATATTTACAGGCACTTGAGAATATCTAGGGCAACGCAGTGACAAATCCAGGGCTCCAGTTCAGTAGAGACAAATAGGGAATTAGGATTTTTAAGGAAGAGACGAGTAATTATGTGGTGTTAATTCACCAGCATACTCATAGTCAAACAATATAAAGACATCGACGTATACATAAACGAAGGGAAAGACTTACTCTAGCACTCATCAAGAGAATCTGAAAATGAAGGGGAAGTGGAATGCTGCAATAATGAAAGACCGAGCACTCTTGGGCGACAATAAGTATCAGGGGGTGCGTAGAAACTGGAAAGGGTTAATGGTGCCAGCGGTAACGTTCGCAAATGCCATTCTATGCCTAAAATCTGATGTCTTGTCGGGGTTGGAAGTTAACGAAAGATCGGTAGGCCGCTTGGCTTCGGGAGCCCACGGTAAAGCCACAAATGAGGCAGTACAGGGTAACATAAATTGGGCCTCTTCTTGAAGTAACAGAAGCACAGGGCTAAATTAGTTTTGAAGAAAGACTCAGGAACATGGATGAAAGTAAATTGGCAGTTAAAGTGCACGAGCGTGTGTATCTGTAAAGCATGTACACAGAATGGAGGAAGAGGTCAAGAAAGTTGGCACCCAAGTGCAGGGTAACTGAAAGTGTAAATAGACAATCGAGAGTCAGTCAAGAGAAAGAAAGTGAAAGAAACAGACAGTTAGTTGGATGCAAAGAATGGAAACAAAGAGGACCATGTAGATTTACAAGATTGAGATGAAAGAAATTAGAAGGAAAACTCTCTACGAGAACACAAAAGGCAGTGCCTTGCCATTTGAGGCTCGAGTCGATTGTCCATGGACAAACATATACCGGAGCGAATATTCGGAACTTGATGAGGCATTTGTATGCCGCCGTGAAAATCCGGAGACGACTCAGCACATCCTAGTGAAACGCGAGGGGCTTCACCCAGTGAGAACCGTAGGTAATGTACACCTTCCAGAAGCGCTCGGGTTTAAAGTGGACGGAAACGTCAACCGGTCGAGATAAGCAAGAGACGTTTAGAGTATTGGTGGAATAAAGGCAGGGAAGAGATTGATACGATCGACTTTCTTAGTCATAGCTAGCGGTAGAATGTAGATTTTGAAGGAAAAAAAGGATTAAGAAGTTGTATACATAAATACAAGATAATAAACATGTATAGCATACCTGAATAAATAAAGCAGGCAAGGGGACTATTTGTCAACACCTCGTTTTAAATGGAATACTATTAAATAATCATCATCATCATCATAAACGCGAGAGAGGAACCAGGCTACGTACACGCCTCATTCAATGGTGTGCTGCTACATTGCGCCAATGATAATTAATCGCATATCAATACTGATGACATTCATCGTGAGGTGGGTCCTACCAGATTCCTTTTTTTTTGGAAACGATCCTATATAGCGGGGGACACTGGACGAGCACGCAGTGACATGACAAAGCTGGGAGGTCGTTTGACACTCCGTGTCATACAACATTAAAACAGAGGAACGTTCAAGAATTGAAAGCGGATTAGGGATGAAAAATGTTTCGCACGAACACGTGAGATAATTTATTTTTAATGCAAAGAGGACAAATGAATAATGCTCACCCGGGCGAAGTTGTAAGCACCCTCTTCGTGAGTGAACCTTCAACAGTCTTTTTTTTTTCTTTCGTGGTGCCGTCTAATTTGGTTACACGAAATATAATAGGTTCCAGCACCAGCCTGTAACATATAGACTGTCACCACGCTAAGTATTGCCCGCATATGTAGTATAGGGTCCATTTCCTATACATTGCTACTGTGGCGTGAGCCGTCCGATGCATGCTCTTCTTGTTCTCTTATCTGTTTCTTTAACTATGTTACGCGGATATGTGCCGTCATTCCAGGATGATGTTAATTCACTTCTCATGTGTTCTCAAAGAAAAACAACCGTTGCATTTAAGTTCTGATATTTTTTTTTTATTCGGAGCTGAAGACAAGGTGATATTGCGCAATCTTGCGCTGACCTTTGTTTTCAGACGCAGCAAATAGCTACTGCTGTTACCCACCTCTCTTCTACTATGTATACTTCGCATAGCGGATAATTTCTCGCATGAATCGTTTTAATGACGGCAGGAGCAATTACAATAAATAACGAGGTAACACTCCACTACATGCGGTGATTTGCTTTAAATGGCTGCGGGCTCAGCGTGCCACTAAGTTTATTGTACCTCCTCTCCATATTGTACGTCATTGATGATTGGCTGAATACTTTTTATTTCGGCTCCGAACCAGCAACTCTCGTTCTGCAATGTCCTTCTTATGCAGGAATCTGTATCAATTTCGATCAGGTGGTAGTGCGAGGAACTGACTGCGTAGCACAGGCGGTAATGACGAGTTTCCCGTCCTGCAACTACTTCCAGCGCAAAGAGTCAGCAAAATCATAGCCTTCGGAATCAGTTTTTGTTCTACAGAGGAAGCTGTCGCTGTGGAGGGAATTCGCACACCACCTATTGTCTCAACCAGTGTTCTCAAGCGACGTTTCTCCTGCATTCTTCCATGATGGACAGTTGAGGGCTAGCGTTCGGCGCCTTACGTACGCTATACACAACCCCTCTGCGGGAGGATATGTTGTGGGTTATTTAAGAACATTTAGGTTAACCAATGAGAACGCTAATGTGAAGAAAGCGTTAAAAGACAGGGCACTGCCTCGTACCTCACACCAAACATTTCCAAGCCAAGACAATTAGGTGGCAGTAATCCTGCTGTTTCTAGTCTGCGCAGAGGACATGAGCTCTTCCAGAGCACTTGAAGGCCACAGGCTTGAGTGCCCGATTATAGAAATATTGAATCTTTTTTCTGCATGTGATTGATTTTAACTCTTGTCTTCTTTCTCTCGTTTCACTCCGCCATCACCATCCCCCAGTATAGGATAGCAAAATCGAAAAAAGTTTAGCGAACCTTCCAGGCTTTCTTTCCCTCTACCTTATCCTCCTGAAAGCCGCACTACAAGATTCACTTCTCCTAATATTTATTGAATTTGGGTATAAACTCCTGACCCTCAGTTTTGTGCATCGTATATCTGTTGCCAAGTACATTTGTCTTCGTTTATTTCGAGCTGTTCTCACCTTTTGAAACATTTTCAATCCCGCCTCGGTGCCTTAGGGGCTGGTGTTGCGCTGCTAAGCACACAGTCACGGGAGCAAGTCCCAGCCGCGGTGGCCGCATTTAAGTGGGGGCGCAATGGAAAAACGCTCGTGTCTCGGGAAATATGTCTCGTGTCTCGTAAAATATCTCCTGGGGGTCAAAATTATTCCGGAGTTCCCCACTACGGCGTGCCTCATAATTAAGTTGTGGTTTTGGCACGTAACACCGCAAACCTCAATACAATTCAATTCGCATATTTTCAAGCCACTTCTTTTCCTGCCATGGCTATATACGTATTTTGTTACAGAAAGTACTCACGGGTGAATGCATAGTTACAGCCTGAAACAAAAGACTCACGGAAGTGATAGGCACCAGACATATAACTCTCCATTTTGACTTATACTACTGTTATTCGCAGAGACAACATGCATGTATGAACTCTGTAATAAAAACAAAGACATTCGCCTTATTAAGCATATTTTTCCCGGCCTCCGCACCTTTGGTCTTCGCCATATTCGATGCTGATCACTCGCTGGCACGCCGACACAGGCGCTTGGGCTGTGTCCTAGCACCTCTTGGGCTCCCCTAAAGAAGGTACGCTAAATCGCGGACGCCGTAATCCTAGCGTCGCTGACGGGTTTCTCTCTGGCTCACGGTACGCGCGAGGCACGCGAATTTTCCGAAGCGCACTCAGTTGCAGCACACAAGCCTCAAACTTCATCCAACATCGCGACACTCGCGCGCGTGTCTCGACGCTGTGCTTACACACGCGCCGCGGGGGGATGGCGCGCGCACGCACCTACGAACGCTGGCGCGTGCCGGAGGCGCTTGGCGAAGATGTAATCCTTGGCCCAGTTCAAGCGCTCACACCAGCGATCCCGCAGTCTCGACGCCGGAGGGCGAGAAAGAGAGAAGGAAGAAATTCACGCACACTCTCGCTTCGGGAGCATTATATATGAACGAGAAGAAGGGGGCCCGCTGACTGGACAATGTGTTATTAGGCGGCAATATCTTTTGTACTTTTGAGACTTTCATCTACATAAGTGTGGAGACATATACATTGTATATTGTATGTACCATGTGTTCCTTACGTCATAGTGTTCCTGTGGAAACGCTGCGTGATAAGTCCTGGTGCTTGTGTGAACAGACTATTTGATATGTAACCTTGAACCCTGTACGATGTGTGACGGAACCACTCAAGAGATGAGGAGTAGCCGGCGCCTTAAATTGTGCGCCAACATCTCCTTATATCATATCAATAAAAAAAAAACCCAGGGGCCCGAGTTTTTTATTCATGTCATAAGAAGCCAGCAAAGACACCAACGACATCATAATTACTTGTACTTACAAGTTGAGTTAAAGAAATGATAAATAATGGAAGTGAAAATGGATGAAAAGAAACAACCGGTCGACAGTGGGAAACGATTCCACGTCTTCGCATTGCGCGTACGATGCTCTTACCATGCAGTAGTTCTAGTAGTAAAACATATAAGCCCAGAGAGCGGATGGCAAAACGGCGCCGCGGTAGCTCAACTGGTAAGAGCACTGGGCGCGTAATGCGAGAAGGTCGCATGGTGTTTTTCCATCCATTTTATTTTCCATTGATTTATCATATAATAGCTGTGTCTTACCAGTACTCACCTACGGGGCAGAAACCTGGAGGCTTACGAAAAGAGTTCTACTCAAATTGAGGACGACGCAACGAGCTATGGAAAGAAGAATGATAGGTGTAACGTTAAGGGATAAGAAAAGAGCAGATTGGGTCAGGGAACAAACGCGAGTTAATGACATCAATTTGAAATCAAGAAAAAGAAATGGGCATGGGCATGACATGTAATGAGGAGGGAAGATAACCGATGGTCATTAAGGGTTACGGACTGGATCCCAAGGGAAAGGAAGCGTAGCAGGGGGCGGCAGAAAGTTAGGTGGGCGGATGAGATTAAGAAGTTTGCAGGGACGGCATGGCCACAATTAGTACATGACCGAGGTTGTTGGAAAAATATGGGAGAGGCCTTTGCCCTGCAATGAGCGTAACCAGGCTGATGATGATGATGATGATGATGATGATGATTTATCATCCAATTAGCAAGTACAAGTAATTTCACCTATGTTGTCCTTGGTGTCAGTAAAGTTTCGTTCGTTCTCCGTCCTCGCTTCACCGTTGGAACTTGAAGCTTATCGGACGATGATCGGCAGTTGTTGGTCAAACGCAGGCAGGAAACGATGAGGTCAGATGTACAAGAAACATTTATAGGCAAACTTTTCTATATACATGGCAGGTAAAACAAATACATTACAAACTTGAACAATTGAGAAACAAAGTCTCACTCTTCTACTGTCTCAATGACTGTTAGAGCCCAGACTCGTTTTAACGTACATAGTACGGAGGCTCACTGATCTATCAGCAATCCTGATTTCAGCCAAGTCTGAGGGACAGCATGTCGTCCCGATTTTTATAGCGCAAATATACAAAGAAAAAAAGGCGGTAGGGCCGTTGGCCCGTCCCACAGGTTCAGTTGCCAATCAGAGTCAACCGTTTGTTAAGCCACAACCCACAGGGATGGGCTTACTCTCAAAAATAAACATATTGGAAAACAAAGCTCTTTTCCTTCTTCGCCAAAACTCCGTTGCCCTCTCATTTCTCCGTAGTTAGTGGCGGGCTCAGCAAAACACGCCAGGCCCGAACAAGTTATCGCTAGACGGTTTCAAATCCCAACGGCGTCTAGGCCGCAAATGTCTCGGAAGCAGGGGCGTCGACACCACGAAGGCAGTCGCAGCCAACAACAAGGCTGGCGATTACGTTCCGGACGCGTAGAGGATTACGTCCATGCTCACTGCATGCGGCATGGGGTCAGAGTTGCTAAGTCCTTCTTAACCTCGGCGGCGCCTCCAATTAGTCAGGGACTCGGGCGCCAGACCCACAATACAGCGGTTCGTTTCAAGGCTGGTCTGTGTGACCCGTCGGCGGACTGCCAACATCGTGCGCACAATACTGACTTCCAGGAATCGGCACACGCCCGCCTGGCACCTGCCGCGACGCGTCACCCAACCCCGCGCGTTGCCTGTGACCCCACATAACACAGCAACTGTTGCCCCGCTGACATGAGGAGGGGGGGAGCGAACCCCCTCTCTATACACACCGCACGTGGCCGATTCGTGACACTTAAAAACACGAACAATCAGAGCGACCTTACAGTGTCTTTGTATGTTGGCTTCCTCTGATATGACTATACATGTATATCAAGAGAGAGAGAGAGAGAAGCAGAGGGAGAGAGAGAGAGCGATAAACTCAGCCCATGATCGTGTCGACAGACACACGGTACTTCGCGCTCTCTGAATCTCTGTCATCTTTTCACAACCTCTGTTTCCTGAAGATAAAGAGAAACTAGAGTGAACGCCCAAGGCTTCTAGAAAGAGATAATATGGACAACGTGAAGGGGGGGCGGGGGGAAAGAAAGCAGACACAAGCGTTAAAAGAAAACATGCACACACAAACGATGCGGCGAGGGGAATATTTCTTACCTCGGAACGGGCGCCTCCATCTGTGCAGTAGTCTTCCCTCAATTCTGCGCGTGCGTGCGCCTGCGCGTGTATATGGATATCTCCATGCACGTGACTTGTCGTTCTTTCTTTTTATTTTTTTTCTCGCGCCATCTTTTTTTTGCGTGGTTTTGTCTTACCTAGCGTGGTATCGAGCGGCAAAGGCACGTCGTTTTACAGGCAATTGAATAGTGATGCTTTTCTTGTTTCCGCGCAGCCGGCCAAACGAAAAGGAAAACATTCAGGGGGACCGGCAAGATAGACACCTTTTTTTTTTGGTTTCGCTTCCTTCCCATTGCGCCAGTATTGGTATATATATCACCTTTTACAGTGGCCAAGGAATAGCGCCGCTGCTTCTTCGACGTAATTTATTCTGCCATGTGGCACCCCATCCTTCTATTGTTTTTTTTTCTTTCAACCGTAGTTTTCAGTTTTCGTTTCGGGCACCATTCTCACCTTACGCTTTCATCGCGCGGAGACCCGAGCACAAAATCGAGAACGTGGAAGGTAATTCAGTCGTTTCGCAACAACCACGAAAAAATAAAGGAAGGCGTTTCCGCCAGTAGTACAGCGACGACACCAGAGATACGACAGTGATTCCGCAAAGGCAGTCGTTAGCATTACCATCTCTGAGCTGAAGTGCTGTGTCATTACGCGTTATCGTCGCGATCACTTTCGTTCTCCGACAAAGTGTATTATCCGCGCTCAATGCATGTTCCGTGTAATGAGCCGTATGCGAAAAGCTGCCGTTCCGATCTTGAAGTCCTTGCCGTGTCTCGCTTCTGTCGAGTGATTCTTACAGCAATTGCCATTGTACGCTCATCGTCGCGGGGTCCTGGGCTCTTGCCAACCCGACAGTCCGTAGCTGAATATAGCAGCCGGCACAATGTCATGTAGCCCGGCAATGTGGCTACATCACGAGTCGCGCGATTTCGCCGGAATGCCGAGGCATTGCTCTAGAAAGCCACTGTGTCTTTAATGAAGTAGTGTTACATTGCAGTCGCTCAGACACGCTCGCTCACTCACTCACTCACTCACTCACTCACTCACTCACTCACTCACTCACTCACTCACTCACTCACTCACTCACTCACTCACTCACTCACTCACTCACTCACTCACTCACTCACTCACTCACTCACTCACTCACTCACTCACTCACTCACTCACTCACTCACTCACTCACTCACTCACTCACTCACTCACTCACTCACGCACTCACTCATTCACTCACTCACTCACTCACTCACTCACTCTCACTCACTCACTCACTCACTCACTCACTCACTCACTCACTCACTCTCACTCACTCACTCACTCACTCACTCACTCACTCACTCACTCACTCACTCACTCACTCACTCACTCACTCACTCACTCACTCACTCACTCACTCACTCAGACTATGTAGAGTGAATTATCAAGGCTAGGTAAATTGTACATGGCCATCACTTTCGTGTAATTTGTGGATTAGAGGTGTCATTGTATAGTGGTGTACCCGTCCGCTTCTCGCACTGTCAATCATTAAACAAAATTTTAATATAGAGAGTCGAATATGAGTATGTAGAGCACTTGTACAAGCTATCAGGTGCCATTGAATTATAGAGAAATCAAATGCCTCATCTCTCTCTCTCATTCCTTCGTCAAAGTGGTTCATGTGCGCTTTGAGCTCCAAGTAGTGCGCACTTGTTTTCGATAAGGAAGTATCGAAGTGCTCGGTGCAGTGCTGTTGCTTTCGTGTACATAAAACATGAACCCGCGATAAATAAACCAGAGCTGCCGACGGCTACGAAAAAAGCAGAAAACAAACGAGCAAACAGCATATCTAATTATCCGAAGCGCGTGCCATCTCTCCGAGAGATGGATTTAGAACAGCAACTCTCCTTGGCTATGCGGGCGCGCCCAATTGTGTGTTAAATCAGGACTTGGCACAAATTGTTGAATAAATGTGCAGACGACTAGAGTGCCTCAAATTATCCACTTCAGGAACGAGAACTTTCCTTCCCATAGATCAAAACAGGAAAAGAAAGAAAGAAACGTTAAAAACACTACTTTGATAAAGTGAGGCAGTCATTTCATTTCCCATATGGCATCTATAGAACGAATAAAAAGGGAAATTGCGGCCGAAATTCGGCCGTGTGTTTTTTCATATCACCTCATGTTATCATCATTTGTCGATTCGATAATGTAGTAGAGAAGCCGCCGACACAACAGCTGCCAGCATTTCCAATGTCCGCAGAATAAATCACTCATTCACTCACCGCCCAGTAGCATATATTGGGCTGCATTTTTAAACTGCACACTATCGAGACCGGCCCATGGAAAAATGCTAGAAGCACATCCTACGCTGGGAAGTGGTTGGAGCTCGTTCAGAAAGATATTGTCTTTAAAAACCATCCAAACCATTCTAAACAAAGCTTTACTTGAGCTGCATGGCCCCAAAGTAACACGTGGTTGAGGTAGCTAAATTAACGGTTTCAGATTGACAGAGCCTGCGATAGCAATAGCTAGCCAGGGTTCCTGAAAGCAGTAGTAGCGACAATAACAATAGCCTATGGCAGCGAGACCAGCGACGAGGGACAGCACCTTTCTGTACACTGTGATAGCAGCGAATTTCGAAGGTTGCGCGAACATAACATATGAGATGAAGACGTGTAATATTTAAGGGTTTCCCACCTTTATTAATCGAACTACGAGTTCAGACCCAACAGAAATTAGAACATGGAGCTATGTACCTACATTGCTTCGTCCTAGTCTTTTTTAGATTTATTTTGTCGAGTATGACGGTTAACCAACCAACCTAAGTTTTCCTGCTAATGGAGCTCTAAGCACAGCATAGATTCAATAAATAAGGGCGCCCCCATTCCTATGAGACTACAAGCTTCGTTTTCTGTATAGCATGGTATGACCTCCTGTCTATCTACTTCGTTGTACAATGTACTATCTAGACAAGTTCAAAACAACGAATGGGCCTGATAACTCGAGTTCTATAGCGTGTGCTGACTTTCCTGTACCGATGGTTTGTGTTCAGTTTGCTACCTACATTTTCAGTGCACTGCCACACAATATTGTCGCACTGCGCAGACATTACGCAAGTATAGAATCAGTTTATGTAGCAATAAAACATTCCCAACTGAAGGGCAAGAAACAGCACGTGGCTGAATTGCTGGAAGTTTCATTCACTTCCCAGATGTTAGTGCTAAAACAAAAGCCAAATGGCTTTCTGAAACTTGCAAAGAGCGGCGGATCACATGCTGTCGCATGATGTCAGCGAACTCCTTTTTTTTTTACATGCGGCAGTCTAAAGCCGCATCACCCCCCCCCCCCCCCCCAACCTTTACTTTCCAGGCTATTCGTTAATACCTGCTCTGGGCACTTTCCTGGTTTTACGGCGGGAACAGTGGACCCTGTATTATTTCCCAATGATATCCGCCGGACTTGTTCGGAATCGTTCAACGATAACAAGGGAAAAAGAAGTAAAAAAGAACACGCCACTTTTCTTTCACTGTTCTAAGGGTTGTTTGCCAGAAGTCTTTCAAAACGAGCAAACACACGTGCGCAAACACGTGCATATTCACCCTTCCATCCGCTCCGATTTCTTTAGTAAAAGAGATCTTTTTCACTTTCATACTGGATTTGCTAATCGCTGCTTCATCATGACTTCTTTATGAAAGCTTTAGGTACCCACATTTCATTGCCCACATGCCCCTGCGATACGGGTCTGATGTTCCCTTGAGTAATTCATTACGTTCGCGCGCGGTGTGTTAACGTCGCTCCTTCCATCCGTCTTAGGTCCATATTTTGTAAAAATTGTCCCCCTCCGATTCTATTCACTTATTCGTCGCTTCGAATGACCCCTCCCGGCAAAAGTGAAGGCGCGGCTTCGTGCAAGGCACTGATGACCTTCACATAGAATTAAAAATGTAAAAAGTTGTTGCACAATATGCTCTTAATTTTTATCAGCGCCCTATACATAGCTGTCTTCCTTGCAGCTATAACACCTGTGTTAAGGCGTCCTCAAGAAAGCTAGAGGAGAGTACCCTTGTTAGACGGTTTTGATGTTAACCACACTAGCCATATCTCTGCGCCGAGCAGCAGCTAAAAGTTCAAAATTGGGGCCGCTATAATGTAACATATTCTTTCGCTCGATTCTATTTCTTCGTTATCATTCACTGCTCGTGACTGGTCGTTCCTGGTCGTAACGTAGGCGGATTATCATTAAGGCTACTGACGAAGTGCTAAAAGGAACAGACGCGGAATTCAATCTCTGCGCTGTCACGACCTGCATTTGCCGAGTTTGTCCGTTCTTCATTTTTGTTGTGCCACCGTTGTCTTAATGCCTCCGCCATCTTTACGTCACCATTATCTAGACATGTGTTCCAATACCACCGTAGACCACTAAATAGACAGCTAAGATGATAGCGGCCATCTAAAATCTCATTCCAGTTCTGACGGAGCCGGTCAAAAGGGCAGCTTCGCAAAGGCAGCATCGAAGTTGAAAACAACGCAGGCTACATTGCTGCTCAAACGTGATGGCGGCTGAGCAGAAGACTTAGAAACTAGATGGGAAGGTCGTATGCTCACAGGAAAACAGCAATAATGTCTTATGCGCCTATTATAAGTGACGTTGTGTTTTTCATAAATTAACACACGCGAAGTGGTAAAGAACGATCACAATATGTGCTTTCCTTAGCATTTCTTCTTTTGTATGCTAAAGCGAGGTGGCGTCATGTCGCAGAGTCGTCCTGCATACGGTGATCTCAAAGTCTACAAAGTTGCCCATAATTAGGACACGCCTCTATGTGTCCTCGTGAGACCACCTCCTCACATTGTCACCTCTTCATCCTCATCCTCAAAATGTGGCGAAAATAACTAAAACTTTTTCGGCCAGCGCAAATGTGGGTCAAACGTACGTGCCTGCGGCAACAAGAATTTCGGAGCGAGATGCGCTAACCACAGAACTGTCTCGTCAGTGCCCTTGCGTATATCTCGGAGGCAACAGTAGTAATATTGAACTGGATGATGACGACGCTGCGTGCACCTACAAGTTGTTCATGAATAAGAAATGGTGGTGTCGCCTTCGGGAAGCCTTCCGCATGATATCTCAGTAATAGCTTCGATGCGCCCTCGGTGCAATACGCTTACTGGGAGCATCTGATGTGCGACAAAGCAGTCGCTCGAAAAGCGGCTTTCAGGGCAGCATTCAATCTCAGTGTTTCATAAAAGATGCCTCGTCGCTGTCTCGAATATCAACCAATGAAATGTCGTCGTCATGCCACCGTTGTTATCATCGTTGCCTGTTGTTGGAGGAGTTTGTGATTGCACCAGAGAATTAGAAAGAGAGAAAAGAAACGCAAGGCAGGAGAGTTAACAAGAAAAAAGGCCGATTTGCTGCATCGCATAGGGAGAAGGCATTCATTTTGACAAAAAGGATGTCCCTATACATGAATTCGCGAGGTTCGCGCAAAGTTGAGTGAGTAACTGCTGTCGCAGGCAAATAGTAAAAAGTTGGAGGGATCGCTGAAGGCGCCTGACTTTAAAGTAAGCTTTCTTTGCCTCTTAACCCCACTCTCCCCTCTCCCAAATTCCATATGTGTCTCATGCATACCAGCCCATGCTACGAAAGCTGCAAATATTCCTTTCGCAGCGAGCATTCGTGACCAAAAATAATGCGTCACGTATATACAATAAAAATACGTGTGCATCATGTAATTCAATTATAACATTTATTATCACAGTTTTATGTGGCAAATGCGGCGTAATTAGTGCATGGAAGATGTGCCAGTTCTGAACGCATTTTCCACCGAACTAGTGGACTGGAACGCTACCAAATCCGAGGTGACAGCGCAGGGTTCGCGCTCGCGACGTAAACATAGTACGTCGCATACTGGAAACACCAAAGTGCTCAAATTATACGTGATTTTACATAGCCTTTCATTCACAAGCTGTAGTTATATAATATTAAGTAATTGTTCCGCAGAAGGTGCCGCACATCAAAATTAAGTACATTGGAAAACTCTTGGAGTGAGACATAAATGACCGCACTATTTGCGTAGCGTCTGCAACATTGCCTGCTTAGTGTTAAACGGTATACAGTCATGCTAACTTAATAAGGACACACTAATGTTATGCATCACAACCAGTCCCTGCAAGAATACAAGCGTTGTGTCAGTGGCAGCCAACCGTGTCATGAGGATATTTGCGACATTCCCGAACCTTTATCGGCATTTGGCCTAGCCTGCTCTCTGATGTTAGGTCACCTGGAAAAGCCCAGTGCTGATGATTCTCCTTCGCAACGGTGTCGTTTATTTGCGATTCTTCAGAAAAAGAGTTCCCACACACCCATATAAACCATCACGACCATTAAATTCACTGCAACTTCCTTAAAAATCAGGCAAAACCTATTCTGCGTAAACTGCGTAGTAAAATTGGAAACTTGTGTCACGCGGGCAAAAACAATTTCGGGCCTTGTGGTGCAGGCTTCTAAGAGTCTGACTATTCAAGCGCAAAAGCGTTAGTCCAAATACTAGGGCTGTCATGGGAGCTTTCTTTCATCCTAAAGAGTTGCTTAGTAATTGGCAGAGGCTACTTAGCACTTTGTTTTGATACGTCACGCGCGCTTGTTGTTACTATAACTTCCCGACAACGCTGTTCTTGTCACCAACTTCCCTCGAATAACTAAATGGTGATTTTGCCATTCCAGCTGCTTATATATCATCTCTTTTCAGCTTACCGTAAAAACAGCAATTCGTAGAATAAAGCAAGAAAAACAACTTAGAGAGTTACGTTTGCTTAACAGCCTCTCATCAATCAAAACTCAGCAATATGACTAGCTCAAAATATACATGCCAACGAACATTCAACGTCGTCACTCGACTCAGATATGTCAGCCTGTTTAAGTTAAGCTCTAACCACGCCATAACAACACAACCCAGTGACATTCTGTCGACTTTCATTGCTCCCAGAATTTGGCTGACTGCTCAATAATCAGTCTTGACGCGTAATAGCTCCAAGTTTTGCTGATGTTCCTTCGTAATCGTTACAGTGCTGGAAACCATTGTTGCGACGCTAAAACGTTCTCGTTTGGGCATACGCGGTCGCGATTAACCTTTTCATTGTTGTAGTTGTAGACCGGATGATCGATATTTCAGAGTGTTTCTGAGGCATTCGTTAAAACTGCAGCAATGCAATGTCGCGAAATACTATTCAACAAGAGCCGCGATATAACTGTAAAGGGAGGCACGTCAACTCACCTCGTTGACCCGTAAAGGTCGGTTCACCAACGCTTATGGCTCACGAGCGGAGCGTCGGATTCCTCAGGGCTATGTGCTACAGTGGTTCCGTGCATTGCCCGCGCCACACCCCACTGCGGCGAACCTGTGAGCGCTGCCACCGTACTAGCCTGTGCAAATTGGATTAGTGTAAAGCAGCGGCGCTTTTCCTCCGATGCGCAACCGCCGCTCTGCACGACGCCTTCAATGCGCCGAGCGTGTCTCTTCAACCGCGGAAGAAGAGATGAGCGCGTAAATTTCATTAGGTGGCCCCGGAAATGTTTCCCATCGCGCGTCGCCACCGAACCGGCGAATTCTACATGAGCCGCAGGTCAACGTGTGTGAGGATGCGCTTCGTTATACTTATTCAAGGAGGTAGCGCTGTCTGATGCGGGACTCGCGATATTAAAGCTGGCTCCGGGTGCCGTATACTCAAGATCTTGAGAATTATTTTTACTGCGTTCTGAATTTGACGTAGAACGTGTGGTATTAACAGAGAGTCTCAAGCATTGAACAGCCCCCTTTGCACAAGCTCAAGTGGCGTTTTATTCGCGCTATAGGACACTGGATATTTGTGCTGCAGATGTTTCGGCACCTCCTAAATATCGTCTGCGATACAGTCCTGTAGTCTGAATGGTGAGCCGTGAGGGCAGGTTAGCACGGCGACATTAAATTGACGGCTCTCATAGTGGTTGTTGTGCCCCGTTTATAAAGCGTCCTTGTGTTTAGCCTTGCCTGTACAGGCTGTTCAGGACTTCAGATTCTACCGCCCTTCAGAAGTGTTGCTCGGGTGGAGGAATTGCCGGCAGCTTGCTTGCTTGCTTGTTTCTTCTTGCAAGACCCGTCTGTAGCGAGCGACGATCCTCCTCCTTCTCCTTCGCGTGCTTGTCTGCCTTTCCATGACCCCGCACCTTTTCCCTAGAATAGCAATATCAGAGGCACAAAAATTGCTGTCTATATAACTTATAGCCGAGATTGAATGACGGGATGAGCAAGCTTGGTTGGCTTTTTGAAACACAACGCAAGTTGAAAAGCTTTGAAAAAAGTCGCTGTTTCGCCCGACAGGCGAAGCATCGATTGCAATAGCAAAGGAGTAGACAGCCGTACGAAGTAAGGGTAGCAGCTGTGTAAACTTGTGAACCCTCGCTTGCTAACTAAATTAACAAGCATGGTGTCAGCACACACAAGAAAACGTGCATATATTGCACTCCAGGATCGCGGATACTCGTTGTGAAAACGCTGGCGTGAGGAAGCGCGGCAGCAGCAGCGAGCGAAGTGACCTTCGTGCTGTCTATCGCTGCAACACAAATTGAGCGGCGAGAACAGAGCACACGCGAAGCTACAAGCCGTCGGCCCACCTAGACTCTGCGCCCAAAGCAGATCGCTTTCCAGATAAAGCCCACGTGACCGCGTGCGGCCGCGCGCTGCTGCTGAAGCGAACACCCATCGCCCCCCCCCCCCCCCCCGCCCAAGCTCCTCTCCCTCCAATTCCTTGCATGCTACGAAAGCCGGCGCTTTCCTCCCTTGCGCGCACAAGATTGAATCGCGATTGGCGGCTTGCCCTCTCACGCATTCACTCGCACGTGCAGCACACCGCACGGAGCGACGGTGTCAGTGCCCTTGGACATTATGCGAAACATCCCCGTGACGGCGACGGCAAAAGTGTTCTCGAATGTTCTAATTATTTCTATCGCGATAAAAAAAGAAAGGAAAGGGGCAAGATGTTTTTTTAAATTAAAATTAATTTAATTATGGGGTTTCACTTGCCAGAACCACTTTCTGATTATGAGGCACGCCGTAGTGGAGAGCTCCGGAAATTTGGACCACCTTGAGTTTTTTAACGTGCACCTAAACCTAAGTACACGGGTGCTTTCGCATTTCGCCTCCATCGAAATGCGGCTGCCGTGGCCAAGATGGTTTTTTTATATAAAGGACAAAATTATTACTATACCCTAGAGTTCGAATGAAAGTGACGTGCTCATTCATTCTGTCCTTTCGCTCAGCACTTTGTGCTGCCTGTACTCTTTGCGTTGCTCCCTGATAAAGGAGGCACGAGAGCAAAAGCCGCAAGGTCTTCGACGCTGTTAAGGAGAAGGGGGCGCCAAGAGCAAGAGAGGATTTACAAAACGTCTGCTTGTACCAATTGAGCAAACTCGCAAGTTACCCGCAGCGGTGGCTTGGCGGCTGTGATTTTGCGCTGCTAAACACGAGGTCGCGGGATCAAGTGCCGGGTGTGACGGCCGCATTTCGATAGGGGCGAAATGAAAACAAAACAAAACACACACACACACACACACACACACACACACACACACACACACACACACACACACACTCACACACACACACACACACACACACACACACACACACACACACACACACACACACACACACACACACACACACACACACACACACAAACGCCCGTGTACAGTGCATTTGGGGCACGTTCAACATCCCCTGGTGGTCAAAATCAATCCGGAATCCCCCACTATACGGCGTGCCTCATCATCAGATCGGGGTTATGGCACGTAAAACCATAGAATTCATTGCACACTTGCAAATTGCTTCCTGTTAGAGACACTCAATATTTTCAGATTACAGGGATTTACATACCAGCATCTCTTAAGGTTTAATGCAGACAACGGGGAATATTGACTTTACCGCCTAAATATAGGGCTTACCGCCCCAAAACTACAGATTGGCTTACGGGGGATGTCGTAGTAAAGGGCTCCGGTATAATTTTGCCCACGTGGGGTTCGGTAGCGTGCAGGTATATAGAGGTGCACAAGCAATTTTGTGTGTCGCTCCTATTGAAGTGCGGCCATCACCGCCGGAAGCCAAACCTGCAACCTTATGCTCAACAGTAGAACACCATAGCCACTGTGTCATCGCGTTAGGTGAATATTAGGTTTGCGTTAAGACATTAGTGATCTTCGCCTTATGCGATCAAGGTGGTATTTCTAACTTAAGAAAATTGTAATGCCTACAGCCGTCATTGAGCGTTCCACCTAAGGTCTCCCGTAAATAATGAAATCCTAGTTAAGAAGACTAAACTATTTGCAGCGAAAACTCGATTACAGCGCAAAGGCGCACACTTAGTTCCTTCTACACCTTTCGCGCTTTACTTTAATGAAATGTGCAATGAACTTTGTCATTACTATTTATGATGATGATTATGAGCCACATTTATGGCATGTACCCACGATGGGCAATATTCTATTTGTATTGATATCCTGTGTGGTTTCCACGTACTCACGCATAACTATTACGCGAAATTGGCCAAGACTCAGGCGTTTCCAGTGTGTCTTGAATTAAAGCAATACTAAATTTGAATAGCAGAGCATGGGTTAATGTAATGTGATATAGAAATTAGAAAAATATTGTTAATATTGAGATAAAATAATTCAAGATAACGAAGTGAAATAATAGATATACTTGACAATTATAGAAATTCATCAAGGTAGTCCTTCCTTTTGTCTCTGTAATAAAATTGTAAACTGCGAGAAAAGCATCCCTGTGGCTAGATCCCAATGAAGTCGCCCCAAAAGAAAGAATGGTTGGTGAGGCTGACAATAGCCCCATATTGCCAGGAGTTTTGTTTGAACTAACAATCGGCGTCACGAGAAAAAAAATGCTCGATAGATTCAGGTACGTTGCAGGAAGAGCATAAAGTGGACATAGCAAGACCAGACCTGTGTAAGTAAAAACTTGGGGGAGATATACGACGTCACAGTTTTGCATAGTAAATTTCAATAACCCTCGAAGGCAATTGATGTCGTGCCTCTTAATGACTTCCCGCATAACTTCTTTATCTATCTATTGCTGTCTATCGCTTCAACTCAAACTGAGCGGCAGGAACACTGCACACGCACAGTTAGGCATCCTTCAGATTCGTGAACTGTTTTGTTTTGTTGTGGTGACACAGCATTATTATATTAATGAATATAAAACTAATACAGAAAATGTCTGATTGAGAAGAACAGAAAGTTTCTTTTTAAAATAC